>NW_024080745.1:1798098-1897537 GCF_003009895.1 Hyaena hyaena | reverse complement strand
GGAATCACAGACTGAAACAGGCTCCAGGCTCTGAGCTGGCAGTCAGCACAGAGCCCGACGCGGGGCTCGAACCCACGAACCGCGAGATCATGACCTAAGCGAAAGTCGGACGCTTAACCGACTAAGCCACCCAGGCGCCCCTCAGTGCCCTTTTTAACACTGAGCATTTAGGAACAATCCAGGGTTCAATTTTGAGAATGGGTAAATATGCTGTGATAATATGCAACTATTTAAACAACATGGTAGGAAAGGGGCCGTGTTTATATTCATGTGTGTTTATACCGAGGAAACAAGACAGACCTAGTAAAGACTCCAGAAAACTGCTGGTTTACTCAAAAAATAGCTCTAGAGATGATGAACACATTTGAAATATGTATACTGAGTCAAATTGATAAGTATTAATAGATGTCTGATTGTATATTATTCACCTCCCTGGAAGAAGAATATTACAGGCCTTACATATCTTCCTTTAATCTATATAGTCTCATAGTCTTTGGTTTAGCCTTAGATCAGTCTCTGTGTTTCTCATTCACATTCAACAAATGATATGTTGTCTGTGGCCTAAAACTTTGGTTTTTCTTTCTAGCAATTGCTGGTTAAAGAAACTCTAGGCCTGAGGAAAAAAAGAACAAATCTGGAAGTATTACATTCCCAGATTTCAAACTATACTACAAAGGTTTAGTAATGAAAACAGTACAGTACAGGCACAAAAGAAACACATAGATTAGTGGAACAGAATAGAGTCCAGATACGAACCCACACCTATGTGGTCAATTAATCTAGACAAAGGAGGCAAGAATATGCAATGGGAAAAAGACAATGTCTTCAACAAATGGTGCTAGGAAAACTGGACAGCTACAAACAAAAGAATGAAACTGGACTACGTTCTTACACCACACCCAAAGATAAACTAAAAATGAATTAAAGACCTGAAACCATAAAACAACTAAAAGAAAACACAAGCAGTAACTTCTCTGACATCAGCCATAGCAATATGTTGATAGAAATGTCTCCTCAGGCAAAGAAAACAAAAGCAAAAATAAACTATTAGGACCACACCAAAATAACAGGCTTTTGTGCAGCAAACGAAACAATCAACAAAATGAAAAGGCAGCCTACTGAATGAGAGAAGATATTCACAAATGATACGTCCGATAAGGGATTAATATCCAAAATATATAAAGAACTTCTATAACTCAACACCAAAAAAAAAAAAAAAAAAATCTGATTTAAAATGGGCAGAGGATCTGGATAGATATTTTTCCAAAGAAGACATAGTTTGCCAACAGACACGTGAAAAGATGCTCAATATTCACTAACCATCAGGAAAATGCAAATCAAAGCCACAATGAGATATCACCTCACACTTCTCATTAATGACTGAGAGCAAAAAGATAAGAAATAACAGATGTTGGTGAGGGTGTGGAGGAAAAGGAATCCCTCCCCCACTTGCACTTGTTGGTAGGAATGAATGCAAACTGCTGCAACCACGGTGGAAAACAGTATGGAATTTCCTCAAAAAATTAAAAATAGAAATACCATATGATCCAGTAATTCCATGGGAATTTATTCAAAGAAAACAAAAACACTAATTTGAAAAGATGTGTGCATCCCTATGTTTGTTGAAGCATTATTTACAATAGCCAAGATATGGAAGCAACCCAAGTGTCTATCGATAGATGAATGGATAAAGATGATCTGTATCATCTTATGATATAGATGTCAGTCATCTATCTATCTATATCTCACATATCTTTGGAAGGGAATAGTTTTTTCATTGGGGAAAGGAAGAATCACCTTATTTTCAAGTTGCCTTATATTCAGTCATTTTTTTTAACTTCCCAGAACCTTAATTTCCGCATCTATAAAATGGAAATAACAATGCGCCAGCATCTTAATGACATTAGAAGAGTTAGTGTCTGACACACCTGAAAATAATATAACATTGTATGTCAACTGTAGTTCAATTAAAAAAGTGTCTGACATGAGGCAAGTACTCAGTAAATTGTAACTTAGTTACATACACATACATAATAACTCATGTAGATATAGCTGTATGTACTCATTATCTCTTTTTTTTTTAATGTTTTATTTATTTCTAGGAGAGAGAGAGAGACAGCGTGAACAGGGGGGGTCAGAGAGAGAGGGAATCACAGACTCCGAAACAGGCTCCAGGCTCTGAGCTGGCAGTCAGCACAGAGCCCGACGCGGGGCTCGACCCCACGAACCGCGAGATCATGACCCAAGCGAAAGTCGGACGATTAACCGACTAAGCCACCCAGGCGCCCCTCATTATCTCTTTTTTAAAGTAATCTCTGCACCCAATGTGGGGCTCGAACTTATGACTCTGAGATTGAGTCACATGTTCTACTGACTGAGCTAGGCACCCCTTTGTACTTATTATCTTATTAGGTTTTCATCTCCTATCTAGCCCCATAGTTGATACCCACCAGGCCCCATGGTTTTTGCCTGAAGTCTTTTTTTTTTTTTTTTTTTTTGGTTTGTCATATATCATGGAAAAAAAAAAAAGCTTTGGTGACTCATGTTTTATTCTCCCAGATCACACCAACCTGGGGTTTCAATAGAATTACAAATATTTTCTAGTAAAATTAAACGTGATGACAGCAGGCTTACCCTTTTTCTAAACTTCCCTTTTTGGGGCGTCTGAGTGGCTCAGTCAGTTGAGCATCTGACTTCGGCTTAGGTCATGATCTCACAGTTTGTGAGTTCAAGCCCCACATCAGGCTCTGTGCTGACACCTCAGAGCCTGGAGCCTGTTTTGGATTCTGTCTCCCTCTCTCTCTGCTCCTCCCCTGTTTATACTCTCTCTCAAAATAAATAAACATTAAAAACAATTAAAAAAAAAAACAAAACTTCCCTTTTAATTTAAGAGGAGTCTTATGGTACCTCATTCATTCATTTATTCATTCGTTCCACAAATATTTACTGAATGCCAGTCATAGCTTCCACTTTTGGCTAGGTGCTGAGGACATTGTAAACAAACCAAAAGAGTCCTTCATGGGGATTATGTTCTGCTGGGGGTGCCCTCGATGTGTTGCTTCTCCACTTTTACCATGCAGTTCTCAGCCCCCTCCCCCTTGTTGCTTGTGAGCTAGTCCGGGAGGTCAGCCACTTGCTCTAGTGGGCAGGCTGTTCTCTGACTACGGGGCTTCCCTGCCTTCTAAGCAAGGAGGCACTCCACCTCCTTAGCCTTGCTGGACTTCTGAATGGATCAGTGGTTCTGTAGCCCATACCGATCTGGACCCCTCTCTGGACGTTCTCTCCAGGAACGCCATCGAAATGAACTTACGCACACAGTCTTGACTGAAGGCTTGAAAAAAAAAATTCCTTAAACAAATATGAGGTTTGTTCCCATGATTTACCAGCATCCTTTCACATCGTTGTGATGTGAAAGGAAAACGGGGAAAATGTGCCAGCCTCCACCGGCATGAACCAGAGAGATTTTCAGGGAAGGGTGAGGGATTCTAGTCCAGAGTCTCTTCAGATTCTGAACCGGCAAGGATTATGCAAAGATAAAAAGCGAAAATAAACATCAAAACTGTGAACAAAGAGTGAACACAAAGGGGGGAAATCCTTCTTGGGAACCAGCTTTCCTCCCGAGGAGAAAAACAAGGACCTGCTAAAAGCTTCTGTCAGCCTGGAGTAAGAACTGGAGACGCCAGTCTGCACGGTGCCTCCTCGCGCCGCGACTCTCTGCCCAAACGCTGTGTTTTTACTTGGAAGTGACCGTTTGGCAGCTCGGGCAGGGATTGACGTCTCCGAGTCCGGGACACCAACAATAAGCGGGAGGGTGATCTCGGGAGTAGGGTGGACAGAGGTGAGGGTACAGTACGGTGAGAAAAAAAGAAGCCGGTTCTATGAAATCTGGCACCAGGCAGGGACAGCGGAGTCTGAGAAGTTACTCCTCCTGAGTCACACACGTGTTCACTGAAGTGCTGTCGGTGGGGCACCCGCTCTGTGTCTCACACTGCGCTGGGCTCTGGGGACTCCGCGGGAGTTGGGGTGGCGGAGCAGCTCACCTCCAAGCCCCTGCCCTTGCCACGTGGTGCTTTGGCCTTTATGTCGAGTCTGCCTCGGCCCCGAGAACTGTGCCCCGAGCGCTGCAAGGTGGTGGGGCCAGCCTCAGACTGGGGTCTCTCCCATTCCAGAGCTGCCTGTCTTGCCCTCTTGGTTTGGAATCTCCATCCTGTTGTGGCTTTGCTTTTGTTTTGCCTTTTAAAGAAATAGAATCTTGATTTCTGTTGCAGATTGCTGCTTTTCCTCTGATCCTTGGAGGCTGTTTTGGGCCACAGTGTCCTTGTGACCCAGAGAACCATAGTCTCAGGCAATATTCGCCTTCTCTCTCCGGCTCCTGTTTTCCCCCTTAGCTTCTGAATGGGTATCATGTCTAACCTCTGAGGGATGCTTTCTGTTGACAAATATTCTTTCCTAAGGTCTTCCCAAGATCTTCCTGCTCTCTTTCCACAGCAGACACATAGGCCTCCTTCCTCCAAACCAAGTTAAGTGTAAACCAAAACGAAAGCAAGGGAAGAGACTCAGCGAATTGCTTAATGGCATTCCGGGGTTTTAACCTTTTTCATTCTGAAGTCACATTCTGTTTGAAAGACAGACGTGTTTACAGTTAGAACATGATAAAACAAAGGTCTGTGTTTGATTCAGAGAACTCGAATACAGAAGCTGTAGAAGAATCATATATAAGCACGATGTGAAATCTTTAAACTTTGTAAGACATTATGTGTGTTTGATTTTAATCATTCATTCATCCAACTGATAGTTATCGAGCACCTTCTGTGTGCCAGACACTGCAGTCCTGGAGATACCATGGTCAGTAAACAAAGCAGACAACACAGTCTTGCTGTTACAGAACTGTGACTATTGACTGGTGGAAACAATCAATACACCTAAGAAGTAAGTAAATTAGCGATAAGCGCTAGGAAGTAGAATAAAGCAGGGTAGAGACATGGAGGATCGGCCTGCAGTTACAATGCAGCTTTACGCAGGGAGGCCGAGGAAAGCGTCACTGAAAAGGTGACATTTGGTTAAAGATGTGAAGAGATGGAATGAGCCTTCACATATCTTGAGGGAGAGCATCCCAGTCAGAGGGAACAGCAAGCACGAAGCTCCAAGAAGGTATGCCTGATGTGTGTCCTAGGGAAGGGCACCCAGCTTGGCCGGAGAGGGTAAGGTAGGAGGTGAGTTCTGACTGTGTAGGTCCCTGTAGGACTGGCTTTCCTCTGAGTGAGATGAGAGCCATGAAAGTGAGCAGGACTGATGAGATTTGACTTTGTTTTCACAGAGGTTAACTGGGTCGAGAGAGGGATTTTTAAGGTTGGGGAAAAATTAACAGCATGATGCTATGCCATTGGAAACAATCCACAGAAAGAGAAAATGTGATGACGTAGGAAAGAGAGGGAAGAATTGCTGGTGGGAGGCCCTTGACTAGGGAAGGCTGGTTGGGATGCAGAGCGGGCAGAGAGGGACCCGGCCCCAGCATCACGGACAGGTCAGCCAGGACAACAGGAAGGAAGGCACAGACCCATGAAGGTGGGAACGCCTGCAAGTTCTCTTCTGATTGTTCCAGGATTTTCCAGAGAAGCAGGCAGCAAGATTGTGAGCGAGGAGGGGGGCTGGGGGAGGAGGGGGTGTTGGAGGTGTGAGAAGAGAGGGTGTGAAGCAGCCATCTCCGAGAGAAGGAAAGTAGCTGGACCAGGGAGATGTAGTAGGATTACTAGGTGCCAATTGTGGTTCCTGGTCTGGAATCGAACATTTTTCAGCCACTTGGGTATATTTTAATCCAGCCATGTGGAGCTGCAAGGGGGCAGGCGCGGTACAGGTGGAGAGTCCGATTTAACCAAGGTTGGGGTTTTGCTGGGTGAATATGGTAATAGGAAGGAAGTGAGTGATGATAAGCTGCTCAAGAGGTTTAGGGAGGATATGGAGGAGATGAATGATGGTGAAAGGGCAGTAGGGTCCATGCCTCAGGTCTCCTTGGAGGGGTTGGCAGTTGCAGAAGTGGTGGTTGGGATGCTTGAAATGGGTACAGTGCAGGTTTGGTAGTGACACGGTCCAACCGGTAATGACATGACCGTGGGGGAAGCTGAGGTAGAGAAGAGAATGTGACACTCGTTGGGGAAGTGGTCAAGGAAGTAGAGGCAGCGAAGCTGGGAGGATCCTCTGTGGATTTTGAAATCACCAAGTATTTTATAACATGAGTAACGTTGGCAAAGGTAACAGTGAGTCGGGGCTAAAATCCTCAAGCAGTAAGAGAAGAGTGATGGTTGGGGGCGGGGGCGGTTCCACTGGTAACTGCCACAAGGAGGGGCAGCCTAGGGTACAGCCTCATGACAACTGTCAGAAGCTGGCGCAGGTAGAGAGAAAGGACAGTCTCTGACGTGGAGGTTGACTTGAGCCTGTGGCACAGGAGTAGGGGAGGAAGCAGCAGAGGAAGCAGTGGCCTCAGGGAAGAGCCAGGTTTCAATTTGAACAAAAAAGTGAAGGGGCACCTGGGTGGCTCGGTTTGTTGAACGTCTCACTCTTGATTTCAGTTCAGGTCATGGTCCCGGGGTCATGGGATTGAGCCCCAAGACAGGCTCTGTGCTGAGCGTGGAGCCTAGTTAAGATTCTCTCTCTCTCTCTCTCTCTCTCTCTGTCTCTCTCTCTGTCTCTCTCTCTGTCTCTCTCTCTGTCTCTCTCTCTGTCTCTCTGTCTGTCTCTCTGTCTCTCTGTCTCTCTCTCTCTCTCTCTCCCCCCACCTCCTTCCCTCCCTCCCTTCATCTCCCTCTCTCTCTGCTCCCTGATGGGTTCTGAGGACAAACTGGAAAGGTTTGGGGCTTTGGACTGTCAGAATTTTGGGGGGTGGCAGCCTGGTGATGATGTCTATTTGCTGCACCCCTGGAGATCCTGGGTACGTACTGACTGACCTTAGCAAGGGTAAAGGTCTTGGTGGGATGGGTCTTGTTGGTTTTGAAGGCTGAGAATATAGGTGTGTTGGTGAAGAGGTTAGTTTGGTGGGGAAGGGACTTGCCAGGACATCATAGAGCTCTGTTCCCTCCAGCTGCAGCTGTATACAGTGAATATAAGGACGTCACCACTGAACTCAGCTTAAAAATTCTGCTACCTCAGGGTGCCTGGGTGGCTCAGTTGGTTGAGCATCAGACTTTGGCTCAGGTCATGATCTCTCAGTTCGTGAGATCGAGAACTGTCAGGCTTTCTGCTGTCAGCTCAGAGCCTGCTTTGAGTCCCCTATCCCCCTCTCTCTCTGACACTTCTGCCGCTCATGCTGTCTCTCAAAAATTAAAAAAACAAACAAAAAAAGAACCTCACAGACTAATGTGAGGGTGTTTTTTAAAAATGAATAAAAATGCTACCACCTCTTGCTTGTAATTTAAGACATCCAGCATGCTTCTACAGGGTTCAGTTTACTTTGTCTAGATTCTCAAAGGAAAAACCGCATATTAAAAACAACAGTGAGCACAAATAATGTCCCCGTTGATGACATTTCCCTGGATGTTCTTAATGTGTTTTCACAGGATATCCCAGATAAGGCAAGTGCCTTTCTGTCCTTGACTACGGCTGAGCACAATGCATCCTGCCCTGAACTGTATTACATTTTGTTGTCCAGATCTCAACCACCCAGGTTCTTCCAGGAAGTGTGTTTCTAAAAGTTTCCAAAGCCTGTGTAGAGAGTTCTTATGAGCCCAGATACACAGATTTGTAATTAGTAAGAGCTAAAGGGTTCTTTATGTCTTTGCTAAGTCATCTGAAGCCTCGAGGGCTGTTGGAAGTGAAATTATTCGAAATTTCCAGTTTGGTTATCAAATATCTGTTTTTATTAAAGAGCACCGCTATTCCCTTAACTGTCATTCATCTTATCCCCAGCGGTCCTTCTTTATAATTAAAGCTCCTGATCTGGCAAACCAAGATTGTTGCACAAATGTATGTAGAAACTCGCAAATTCATCTGCCTGACACACTAAAACCCCATAGAATGTTTTTGAAATTCCCTATCCTGGAAAGCGTCCTAGGTTGTAGGTAGAACACTGTCTTAGCTAAAGGGAGACACACTGGAATTGGACATAAATGTAGGGAAGACCCTTAGTCACAGTGTACTCTTGAATGAATGAATGAATGAATGAATATTGGATTGGTATCATAAAGAGTCCTTTTACCTCCAACCGTTTCAAGAGATTGACCTGGACTCGAATGTGAAATCCTGCAGAAAAAGTAAGAACAGTTTAAAACGAGCATCACAGGGCGCCTGGGTGGCTCAGTTGGTTGAGCACCCGACTTCGGCTCAGGTCATGATCTCGTGGTTTGTGAGTTTGAGCCCTGCGTCGGGCTCTGTGCTGGCAGCTCAGAGCTTGGAGCCTGCTTTGGATTCTGTGTCTCCCTCTTTTTCTGGCCCTTTCCCACTCATGCTCTCTCTCTCTCTCTCAAAAATAAATCAACTTTAAAGTAAAAGAAAAAACTAGCAGCACAGAAGAAGACTGCACTGTGTTTTTGAATTTGTATGACAGAAACTACCTCTTGTCAGGTTAGGCAGTTGGCTTAGCCTCTCTGGTCCTCAGTGTTATCTTGAAAAATGAGGGGATTTAACTGAAACAGTAGAATTCTATAGACTTTGAAGGGATCATAGGAGTTTTCTAATTTCCCTCAAAAGAAACCAGGGGTTCTAACGCCTGGCTTATTCCTTTTCCATTATACTGTGCTGAGCTTCAATCTGCTTCTAAATCAAAAAGTTGGTGACTCCAACTTTAAAAGTGGTTTCAAAATTATGGTGGCTTGAAGCAGGTTTGCCCCTGACCCTCCCCACTGCTGTCTACATGCCACACCTACTGAGCCAACTCTGAAGAGTTTGGGATCAAAAATCCTGCATCATACCGATGGTTGCACAACTCTGTGAATGTACTAAAAACCTCTGGAGTGTGCACTTTAAATGGGTGAGTTGTATGGTGTGTGAATTATATCTTTAAAAAGCCAGGTCAGAATTCTGTTTGCAGGTGACAAAACCCAACTCAAACTGACTAAAGCTTAAAAACGGGGAGTGAATAGCCCATGCATGGGAGAGTCCCACCTGAGATATCCAGACACGGCCGGATGCAGTCTCAGACAATATTGTTACACTGACTTGCTGCCGTCTGTCTGTCTGTCAGCTGTCTGTCCTCTGTGGTAGCGTCACTCTCAGATGACTTTCTCCACAGGTGGCTCGTGGCATTTCTCAGGTTTTTACCAATTTTGCAACTTCAGCAGCAACATCTCCAGTGAAAGCCCTGGGATGACGTGTCATCGGCGTGGTCTGGGTGATGTAACCATCCAATAATAATAACACTCATTTAATACTTCAAACCAACCTTATTCTTGCAGCATCTCATTTTATACAGAGAGGATCACCAGTAGTGAGTATAGGAAGCAGGGTTTGAAGCTCAGGTAGCCTGCCTCTGGGGTTATGGTCTTATTTACCTTAAATTCTCTGCTGCCTCAGTCACTAGAGTGAAGGGCAAGGAATGTCCTGACTGGCTGGTGCTGGAGCAGATCCCATGGTCGCAAGTGCATTCTCTCCTGACAGCCTGTGCTCCAGGCCTCTGAGGATGTCAGAGAGATAGCATATCAGATGCTGAAGAGTTTTAGAAGGCCTTGAGAACGCCCTCCACCTCAGAGACTGCAGCTGTGTCTGCATCTTGTTCTCAGTAATCACTACCATCATCCTGACTGTAGCCATTTGGAAAGGAAGCCTCAGGCTCCCTTCAGAATTTGAGCTATGTCTAGACCCTGGTCAGTCTAAAGAAATTATGCCAGAGGCACCTGCCTGGTTCATTCTATAGAGCGTGTGACTCTTGGTCTTTGGGTTGTAAGTTTGAGCCCCGTGTTGGGTTAGAGATTACTTAAAAATAAAACCTTAAAAAAAAAGTTTATGCTAGTAAAAAGCTTCGGGAGGGAACAATAGACACACTCACTACAGTGGAATCCAAGGATCGGGCTTAAAATGGACATTAGTTTTTTTTTTTGTTTTTTTTTTTTTGTTTTTTTTTGTCCTTGTTTCACATTATTTGCTTCTCCTGTTAGTGCACATGTGACATCAAAGAACTACTTCCCCCCAGAAAAAAAAGGCAGTTACAGTTACATACAAAGTCATTATGGCTAAGGTCCTGATTCTACAGGCTAGAAATATACACTGGTTCAAATTCCTGTTGGTTCAACTTCCAAAATACAGACTGCAACCATCTACTTCTTTCCATCTCAAACTACCAGCCCAGACAACCTTTGCCTCTTATCTTAGGATTGTTACATCTTCTCCTAACTTTTCTCTTTGTCTCCACTCTTGTCTCACTCTTTCCTTCTGTATACGGCAACCAGGGTATCTTTATACGATTATCAATCACATCGCTTCCACCATCTGTATCAATGGCTTTCCACTGGACTGAGAATAAGCAACCTAGTGCACAAGCCCTTGTGAGGTGATGTGGCACCTGTCCAGATGGCCGTGTGCACCTCAGGCCACTCTCTCTCACCAACCCTAGGCTCCAGGCTCCTCTCACAGGTGAGCACTCACTGGGTCAGAGGAAAATGGACATTAGTTTTAAAAATAGAGTTAGAAAATTAGAAGTTTTTGGTCCTTTGCTGATTCAGGAAATAAACTTACATGGGGTAAATATTTCTAGCATGTCAGTTACTGTCCCTGGTCTTCAGAGTGTGGTCCCCAGGACCACTGGCATTGGGATCACCTGGGATACTTTTTATTAAATCATAATTTTTTCTTATGGGCCCGAGAATATGCATTTGGTGAATATCCCAAGTGAAATTTTTTTTTTTCTCTTCTGAGAGAGAGCATGTGGAGGGGCAGAGAGAGAGGGAGAAATAGAATCTTCAGCAGGCTCCACATTCAGCATAGAGCCTGACAAAGCAGGACTCATCTCACAGCCTTGAGGTCATGACCTAGAGTCAGACGCTTAACTGACTGAGCCATGCAGGCTCCCCACACTAAGTGATTCTTCTGTTCACTCACGTTTGAGAGTCATCATTGTAAGTAGCCGGGGAAATTGGGCTAATATCTTAGAAGCAAGACCTTAGGGGTCTCAAGTTGAACCAAAGGCATCATCCACAGGAGACATTTCTGATGAATAAGGAGAGGGGGACGCTCATGATCCCAGGTTTCAGGCAGCTTTAATTGGTAAACAGTACTGGGGTGCCTGGGTGACTCAGTTGGTTAAGTGTCTGAGTTTGATTGGTTGTGATCTCACAGTCTGAGAGTTCGAGTACCACCTCAGCTTCTGGGCTTCCAGCTCAGAGCCTGGAGCCCGTTTCAGATTCTCTGTCTCCCTCTTTCTCTGCTCCTCCCCCGTTCACTCTCTGTCTCTCTTTCCATCTCAAAAGTAAATAAACATTAAAAAAAAATCTCCTCCCCCTTTATGTTCAGAGGTGTGGGTGCTTTAGAGCAGAAAAGAGTAGCACTAACCAGTACACTTCAGTAAAGAGTTTCCAGATGAAAAAATTGCTTTTGTTAGCTATAAACCGGGACTACCAACAGTAGCAATTCATATTAACAATGGTAATCATGAAATAAGAGCTAATGTTTACCAAAGGCACTGGATTAGGCACTCTATCTGCATTATCCCATTCTGTACTTTCAGTCACCTTACAAATTAATGGATGCTGATGTCATTTCCATTATCAGACAAGGAGGCTGACGCACAGACATCAAATAACTTGTCCCACATCACAAATGTGGAGGCAGCTTTGGAGTTGGTGGAGTTCAGGACATCAGGTACCCCTAAATATGACACTTGGCATATTGAATATTTTAAGCTAAAGGAGTTTGAGAATACAGGAGAAGCAGGAAGTTTACTCTGACCTTTTCCGACCCACCCCCACCCCCAAATAGACCTATAATAAACCTTCCATGAGAGATACCCTCCCTATCCCTGGAGGAAAGAAGCATCTTTATCTCTGAAGACAAGGGGACACCTGGGAAAATCCTAACAAACAGGCCTTGCTAAATTTCCCCCAGGTTATTACACATACCTTATACTGTGTAACCTGTCACATTCCTCCATGACCGTCCACTCTTCATCAAACCTAGCGTTAGAAGTACTCAGGTTAAGGGGCATCTGGGTGGCTCAGCTGGTTAAGCATCCAATTTCGGCTCAGGTTATAATCTTGCACTCCATGAGTTTGAGCCCTGCGTCAGGCTCTGTGCTGCCAGCTCAGAGCCTGGACCCTGCTTCAGATTCTGTGTCTCCCTCACTCTCTGCCCCTCCCCCACGTGCTCTGTCTCTCAAAGATGAATAAACATTAAAAAAAATTTTAAAAAACAACAACTCAGGTTTAACTTCTTCCTCAGTTTACTTTTCAGACCCAGCCAGGGACCTTTAGAGGGTCCAGGAGAATTTTTCCATGTAGAACTCGTTCCCACCAAGTCCATTTAACATCACAGCCCGTCTGCTTTTAACCTTTGAGCCATTCTGCCTTATTCTCTCAACAAGAATTTATTATTATTCTCCACAAGACTAAAATCAGAGAATCTGGAGAAACACTGACTGTAACACACAGAACTTTATAATAAGCTTACCTAAAGAGAAAGACAACCCCCCCACCCCCCCACCCAGATTTGTTATTCTAAGAGCTCTTATCTGCTGTGCACAGAGCCAGGTCTTTTATGTCTCAGATACTTGGTCACCCAAATTAAGGGCCCTTGTTTGCTTCTAGAAAGTAGGTTAGATTTCTCCTGCTTCCCTCAGTCCTGGGTTCTCAGTTGTGGACAGCCAGTTACAGTTGCTGCTCGTGACCTGTTGCAGAGCCTTTTGCTAGACTAAGGACAGAGTAGAGAAGAGCTAGCCTGGAGAAATGAACCACAGTGCCCCGTCTCGAAATGCAGAAAGCCAAACCACATTACTTTTGCTTGAATTCAAGGACCCACTGTGAGCTAGGCCCAGAGTTCACAGAATGGGATTTCCAAGGCTGTGCGACCTCAGAACCTCATAGAGCAGAGGGGACCCGTGCACGAATCATTAGAATACAAAGCAACAGGTGGAGTGAGCTCTGGAGGCTGACTGCCTGTCCCCTCCCCACCTCCACCCCCACGGCCAGTGTCCAGCGCTCCCATTGCCTTTTTAAATAAAGTACTTCATTTTTCTCCACCCCGGTTCTCTCATCTACTCTCATCTATGAAAGGGAATAATAGTAGCGTGTTCACAGGGAGGTCACCGTGAGCGCTAATAAAATGAGTGAGGCCCCTCACACAGTTCCCGTCCCCGTGTCCCTGTGTGCTCAGTAATCTTACCACCAGCTCTTACCAGCGTCGTGAACAAAATATTATCTGTGGCAGGAGGAAGGAAGCACTGCTTTTGGGAACACTCCTGTTGAGGAGGAGCATTTGATCTGGGCCCGAAGGGAGGCCTTTCCGTGAGAGAAGAGTGGTGAATCCTCTAGCAGGGACAGAAGCTGCCCAGCAGCAATGGGGCCGGTGGGCGTGTGGAGGGAACGGGCTGATGCGGGGCGCCCTGCGGTGCGGGAGGAGGGGAGGACTGGTCAAGAGGGGGCCCGTGGAGGATCTCAAGTGGAGATCAGGGTGCCCATCTCCCAGTCCACACCTCAATCTTGGAGGCCAATACCCGGTATAAAGAAGCGGTGCACTGTTTTTTCATCATTTTTGTTTTCGTTTTTGTATTTGTAATACTTAAGACCCTGGCCAGCGCTGCCCGGGCGGTGAGAAGAGTCCCTGGCTGACTTAGGAGGCAACAAGGAGGACTTTTGAAGCCACGTGCCCCTCAACCCTTTCATAGGTCGTGAGAGCTGCACTGGCCCCTCAGCCACAGGTGCGCAGCCCAGAGGACAGTGCGGGTGTTACTGTCACTGGGCAGCCCAGCCCCTGGGAGTCCTGGGGAGGAAAGAGGCCCATGTCGGTCCCCTGCGATGAAAGAGGTGTCCCTGAAAGTTGTGCCGAGGCAGTGACTTTAGCTGCTGTCTGCTTGGATGGGGGATTGATTCATCCCCCGTCAGAGGTTCCAGGAGCCCAGAATGTTCCATAAGTAAGACACCTGTTGCATTTGGTCTCTGTAACACTTAATCCACCGCCTCCACCCCCATTCCAGCATTTTCAGTATTTGTAATATTCAGTGACGGCCAAAGGGCAGGACTTGAATGTTTCAGCATTTAAAAGATAAAAAGTAAACTCTGAAAGGTTGGTTCTCTTCTTTGTCTCTCCATTTGGAGATGGCCAGGTTCCTTGACTCCATAAGAAACGGATGCAGTCGGGGAATTGGTACAGGGCTGGAGTCCCTTGTGATCTTGCCCTCAGTGAGGCCAGGCTTCTGAAGTGTTTAGGGAAGAGTCCCAGCCCTTGGCAGGTCTATAATTAGACCGGCTGTACCAGTTTTTCTGAGTTGTTACATTGTCAGGCTCAGAGCAAACTGAAAACCAGGCGCACTCTGAGCATTTTCAGAGCAGCCAGTTGCCCCAAGCCTAGGCATGGCTTTGCCTGATTCACAGCGTCTGCCCGGACAGCTCCCATGGGGGGAACGCAAAGCACACATGCAGGTATTTCTAAATACAAGCACATGGGGTTGTTAATCACTGAATCTTTTCTGCCTCTTGAATCAGTTGGTGAATGTTTGTACACATCCAAACAGATTGCTTCTTGGCTGTGTGTGTTATAATAGGTGTCTTTTAATGCTTACCTTCAATCACAAGGGATCCTGGGAATACATTGCATTCGTGTAAAGAAAGCACTTTTCTTGGCTCCACCTCGTCGGAGTCAGCCCAGAGCCAAGAGAGGCGTTAAATGTTAACGCCATTAAATGTTACGCCAGCACTGAAGTTGGGCGACTTGCAACGAGGTGGCAAACGGTGGCCAGCCCAGGCTGTGCAGCCCCCTAGGCTGTCAGCCTCCAGACTTAGCGTGGGCCTCTCCCACACATTGCCACAGAAATGTGTGGCTTGATTGATTTTTCTAAAGCCCTGAGTCAGCTTCCCCGGAGAACCAGAACTGGAGTAGGTCATCTTTTTGTTTCTTTGTTATGTTGACCCAGTTACACACCTTTTCTATAGATTTCTCCATTCTCTGGGATGTGGAAAGCAAGTTCTGTGCATAGCTAAGAATTTTTTTTTTTAAACCAAGAGGATAAGCAAAATCTGAATTTCTTTGGAAACAGGAAATCAAACACCTTATCTATGCTGATTGCTCATATAGATATGCTAACCAAAACTCTGAAAAGAGGCTGGGTTTTAGAAATTCAAATGATTTGGTTGTCAACGAACTTGGAATCTTCTTTCCCTTTAACCACTGGTCTAGCTGTCCCTCCCACCCTCCTCTTCACAAGCCAACTTTGGAGAGAGCTGGCTGCCTCCGTGTCCTCATTTCCTCCCCTCCCTCCTGTAGCTCACTCTTCTCCAGCCTGGACATTGCCCATGTTTTTGATAAGGTCACCAGTATTAAGGTCTCCGTGTGAACCAGTTGAGTGGACAGATTTTAGGATTCGACTGAATGCCTCTCTTAGCAGGATTTAGCATATATTGTGACCTTGGGAAAGTTACTTAGCTTCTCTAAATTATTTATAAAGGGAGGGTAGGACCTTCCTGATAAGATTGTAGCAATGGCTAAATGAGATATTTTGTGGGAAGTGGTGAGCAGTATCCGCTATGGTGATAAGCAACAACACATGCTAACCATTGCCTCTATCGCTGTGTTCTTCCCCTTGCTTGTGTTTTCTTGTTTTCTTGCTACACCTGTGGTCCTCTTACTCTTCTGTGCTATCATGAAATGTTGGAATTTATTCCACAGAGAATTTAGCAAGTGCATTTTCATACCAGGAATTTTTTTTTGACTTTAGCTATGTATACAGCAGTAAACAAAAAATCAAGTGCTGTCTTCATGGAGTTACATTTTGGGGTGGGAAATTATGACAGTTAATATATAATATAGCAGGTGATGATTGACATATGGTAAATATAAATGTAGTACGTAACATACAATGTGTAATACTATATTATATATTATAAATTATATGTCAAGTGGACACATATCAGACATTAATAATTTTCAGGAAGCAGGGAAAGGGGAATGGGTAGATAGATGTTGCAATTAAAAACATTTTTTTAAATGTTTATTTTTGAGACAGAATGAGCAGGGGAGGGGCAGAGGGAGAGGAAGGCATAGAATCTGAAGCAGGCTCCAAGCTGCTCAGCACAGAGCCCAGTGTGGGGCTGGAACCCAATGAACCATGAGATCATGACCTGAGTCCAAGTTAGACTCTAGACCGACTGAACCACCCAGGTGCCCCTTAGACATTGCAATTTAGAATAGGTGCTCAGGGAAGTCCTCACTGATTGGCTGATATTTATTTATTTATTTATTTATTTATTTATTTATTTATTATTTATTTATGAGAGACAGACAGGCAGACATTGTGAGCAGGGGAGGGTCAGAGGGAGAGGGAGACACAGAATCTGAAGCAGGCTCCAGGCTCTGAGCTAGCTGTCAGCACAGAGCCCAACGCGGGACTTGAACCCACGAACCATGAGATCATGACCTGAGCCGAAGTTGGACGCTTAACCGACTGAGCCACCCAGGCACCCCTGATATTTATTTATTTTTTATTTAAATTCCAGTTAGTTAACATACAGCATAATATTCGTTTCAGGTGTACAAGTTAGTGATTCATCCCTTCATTCATCACCTGGTGCTCATCACAAGTTCCCTCCTTCATCACCTTTACCTATTTAAGCCTTCCTCCCACCTACCTTTCCTCTGGTAACCATCAGTTTGTTCTCTATAGTTAAGAGTCCATTTCAAGGTTTGTCTGTCTTTTTTTCCCCTTTACTTGCTTGTTTTGTGTCTTAAATTCCATATAGAATGAAATCATATGGTATTTGTCTTTCTCTGACTTCTTTCTCTTAGACTCTAGCTCCATCCGTGTTGTTGCAAATGTCAAGAGTTCATTCTTTTTATAGCTGCGTAATATCCCATTATATATATATACACACACACACACACACACACACACACCATGTCTTCTTTATCCATTCATCAGTTGATGGATACTTGGGCTGTTTCCATAATTTGGCTATTGCAGATAATGCTGCTATATGTATCAGGGTACGTATATCCCTTTGAATTAGCATCTTGGGTAAATACCTAGTATTCAATTGCTGGACTGTAGGGTAGTTCTATTTTTAAGTTTTTGTGAAACTCTATACTGTTTTCCACAGTGGCTGCACCAGTTTGCATTACCCCCAACAGTGTAAGAGGGTTCCCTTTTCTCTACATCCTCACCAACAACCTGTTGTTTCTTGTGTTGGTGATGTTAGCCATTCTGATGGATGTGAAGTAGTATTTCATTGTAGTTTTTTTTTTTAAGTTTATTTATTTTGAGAGAGAGAGAGAGAGTGGGGGAGCGGCAGAGAGAGAGAATCCTAACCTTCAAGAGAGAATTGATGAGGGCTTGAACTCACAAACCATGAGGTCATGACCTGAGCCAAAGTCAGAAGCTTAGCCGACTGAGCCACCCAGGCATTCCTCATTGTAATTTTGATTTGCATTTCCCTAATGGTAAGTGATGTTGAGCATCTTTTCATGTGTCTGTTGGCCATCTGTATGACTTCTTTGAAAAAAATATCTATTCAGATCTTTTTCTGATTGGATGATATTTAATTAGAGACCTTAGGGAAATGAGAAAGTAATACATGTAGAGTATCTAGAAGAAGATCTTTCTGGGCAAATGAAGCAGAAAGTGCAAGGACCCTGAGGGTCAGGACCAGTCGGTACATTTGAGCAACAGCAAAAAACCACTATGGCTACAGCAGAGTGAGCCCAGCGGGAGGGTAGTAGAGGTAGAGGTGAGGTCAGAGAAGCAGTCTAGGCTTAGGGGAGGGGCAGGGCAGACCACGTGGCCTCTTCCAGACACAGTAAGGACTTTGCTTTACTCTGAGTGAAATTAGAGGCCATTGTAGGGTTTTGAGCAAAACAATGACATTAGTTTTAAAGTAATCACCCAGGTTTCTGGGTGGTGAATGGACTACTGGGGGGCAATGGTGGAAGCAGGGGCAGGAGAGGAGGCTGTTGAAATCGTCCAGCGCACCTCTGGGCCTGTCCCAGACCCCTGCTCCTACTCTGTCTCCTAGCCCACCCTGGGTATGTGCCCACAACTCTCAAACTGGGTTCTCTTACCTGTGTCTCTAGTCTTTCGTCTGCCTTCCAGCCTTACTTACCAATCTCTCTACTGATTCACTGGCAACCCTTTTGTTTCTCCTGTTCAGTACAGTCTTCAACGTATTACACGAGCTATTCAACCCTTTCTTATTTCTATTCAACTCTTAAAATATAGGCTTGGTGTGAGATGATCTTGCTAATGTAAGTGTCCTGAGCACTGTCAAGGTGGGCGACGTTAAGCTCGGACGTTCGGCAGGGGAGGTGTATTGAGAGCATTTTCGACTTAATGGTATTTCCAGGTTACGATGGGTTTGTCAGGATGTAACCCCACTGTAGGTTGCGGAAGATCTTCATGCCACTCTCCTCTTAGCTGTCTTTCTTCTTCTTCTGCACTGACTTAAAAACTGGTCTTCCTTTACACTTCAACTTAAAAGTCTCTTTATAAGGGACTCCTTCCCAACCCGCAGATCTGGTTAGGGGTCCTTGTCACATGCACCCTGTCTTCCTCAGAGCCCGAATCAGACTTCACTTGTTGAACATCGGTCTTCCCTGATCGGTGCTCTGCTCCATTTGGCAGGGCTCCGTTGGCTGTCTCTTCCAGCGGCCGTCCCTCCCGCAACCTGGCCAAAGCCTGACATACAGTGGGTGGGTCCTCCATAAATATCAGCTGGCTGGTTTGCTGTAAGTCTCAGGGTGGCTTATAAAACAAAATGACTTCCAAGTGAAGATTGAAATTGAATTGTCACTGTCATTATTTGGTGTCAGATTTGGTGATGTCACTGTCATTTATTAGCAGGAGAGAAGTACAGTGGTTGTAGGAACCATACCTCTTAAAACAACGGAAATGGATTTTTCAAGGGGAGGGTAGTGAACTCAGAGAGCAGAAAAGCTGAGGTAATCCTGTGGCTATTACAGCAGCTTTTTAATGGGCTTCATTTCATTTGGTCCTGCTTCATAAACTGTAATGAGTTCAAATGCCTGATCAGTAGCATGGGGTTCTTCTCAATCTAGACGTGAATGAATATTCATAACATGCTCTCCCTGAGCCAAGGGTTGAGGGGAGTCAGGCATAGTGAAGATAACATCTTCACAGACTCCCCAATCCAAAATTAAGTTATTTTTTCCCCTCACCCGCCTACCCGGACCTCTGCAAATGAGGTTGCCATTCGAAGCTGCAAATACATTCCGTGGAGGTGGTTGGTGTGGTTCTGGTGTGTTTCATAATGTGTATAGTAACGTCCATGAAGTAAGGGACAGGTTTCCACTTTCCACTGGGGTAAGATGAGCTCAGGTCCTGCCAAAAGTTTCTTTCTCTTTTGAAAAGACTTATCTCGGGGCGCCTGGGTGGCTTAGTCGGTTAAGCGTCCGACTTTCGCTTAGGTCATGATCTCGCGGTTCGTGGGTTCAAGCCCCGCGTCGGGCTCTGTGCTGACTGCCGGCTCAGAGCCTGGAGCCTATTTCAGTCTGTGACTCCCTCTCTCTGACCCTCCCCTGCTCACGCTGTCTCTCTCTCTCTCCTAGAAATAAATAAAAAATATTAAAAAAAAAAAAAAAAGACTTATCTCAAGCTTAAAGACTTCAACTTCCTTTTTAAAGACATGGCTCCTTTTCTTCAGGAAATGTGTGTTTCTACCAGGCTACAACTGAGATTGAAAATAATGAAGGAAGTCGATTTGATTTGCTGAACACACACCCTTGGCCACCGAGAGAAGGCTATCTGAGATTCAGAAAGAATAATAAGCAGGGCTGTCAGGATCCACTTTAGATTACAAAACTGCACAAGGTTATAAGGTTATTTTGCCTGGAACTTTTTGGTTGTTTTCTTTTAAAAACACTGCCTAATTATGGATGTGATGTCATAGAAAACAAAAGCAGTTCGTTCCTTTCCAGTTTCCATTCTACTGAGAGTGACTTAAGGGCAGACTTTGATTTTCAAAGCGATCCAGAAGAAACCTGGGTAATAGTAAGGAAAAACAACTTAGACTCTAACCTTGTTCATTAAATGTGAGCAGAAGGGCACAAAACGTCTACCAGTAAATGTTACTTGCTGGTCTACTGGAAACTAACATAGTGTCACTGGACTCCTACAACGTTACAGTGCACGCCCTCTGAGCTGTCTTCATGGCAGTGGTAATAGGTCACACTCTTACCTAGCTGCTCCTGTAACTCACACTTACCATATGGGGATTATTTGAGGATGACCTTTTGTTTTCAGAACTTTGAGGCAATAGGTGTGACACATCAGGGTTCATTAGGCCTGCGGTTTATGGGTGTTGAGCCACGAGTTTAGTTGTGGATATGTAGTTAACAAACCATATCCAATAAATAAGAATTATTTATTCTCTCTGCCAAGTAAAGGGATTCCTCCCTCCCTCATTCCCCCTCTTTCTTTCCTTTTAATATTTTAGTTTTATTTTTTTTCTCTACACCCAATATGGGGCTCAAACCTCACAACCCTCAGATCAAGAGTCACATACTTCCCTGAGTCAGCTAGGCACCCCTCCCCCCCTTTTCTCTCTTGCCATTCCATTCTGTTTCTGTTTCCTTTCCCTTTCCCCCTTCCCCCTTCCCCTTCCCCTTTCCCCTTTCCCCTTCCCCTTTCCCCTTCCCCTTTCCCCTTCCCCTTTCCCCTTCCCCTTTCCCCTTCCCCTTCCCCCTTCCCCTTCCCCCTTCCCCCTTCCCCCTTCCCCCTTCCCCCTTCTCCCTTCCCCTTCCTCCTTCCCCCTTCCCCTTTCCCCTTCCTCTTTCCCCTTCCTTCTTTCCCCTTTTCCTCTTCTCCTTTCTCCTTTCCCGTTTCAATTTCCCCTTTCCTCTTTTTTTGTTTTTTAATAAGATGTATGCCCAATGTGAGGCTTGAACTCCCCACCCAGCACTGAGCCAGCCAGGCACCCCTGTTGCATTGCATTTTTATTCATATAATCACATTCAAAAGAACAGCACTCTAAGGAATTTTTCAACCCTGATTATTAAGGTCAAACAGCCAGAATTTAACTTGATTTCCACTTAAATATGTTCTAATTCGTACTTTCTTAAGTAAATATCAATTATATTGCCACAATAGAAACCAATAATAATACAGAGATTGAATAGTAGGAAGTAAACCCAAGGTTTTGAGAAGCTATTAAATCTAATTTTCTATAATGCCATTATAAATATCAGCTTTGAATTTAATAACATAACTTGGTTCTGCATATTTTCTTTGAAAGTGTAGGGAAATAGGAAAGGGTTGGTGTGTGATACCAGACAGATATGGGTTTAAATCACTTGCTCTGAGTGACAGTGGGCAGGCTTCGTAACCCCCCTGGGTGTCAGCATCACTGTCCTGTGGCTATGACTGGGATGCCTTGGGGGAAGGAGGTGTGAAAGTGAGGGAGACCGGCTGCCTGTAGATGCCTGGTGCCCAAAATGACTGCAGAGTCCCTCTCCTCCCACCTCTTCGTCTGACCCTGCCAGTGTTTAGCAAGTCATTTTACATTTCTGTGCCTCATTTTCCTCAGGTGAAAAAGAAGACTGACCATATACTCTCTCTCTCTCTCTTTTTTTAATGTTTATTTACTTATTTTGTGTGAGAGAGATCTGCACTGGACAGGGGCAGAAAGAGAGAGGGAGGGAGAGAGAGAATCCTAGGCAGGTTCTGTGCCAGCAGCAGAGCCCAGTCCCACGAGCCATAAGATCACGACCTGAGTCAAAATCAAGAGTCGGAAGTGCCACTGACTGAGCCAACCAGGTGCCCCTGGACCATGTACTCTTGAAAGTTCTGAAAAATTCTACAGTTCTGGGCTTTGAAATGCTGGGCTGCCTGTCTGGATTAGTCAGTGGAGCATGCTACTCTTGATCTCAGGGTTGTAAGTTCGAGCCCCACATTGAGGGTAGAGATTGCTTAAAAATAAAATCTTGAAAAACAAGTATAAATTTTTTAAAACGGTTTAAAAAGATGGAAAAAAGTATGCACATCATGCTTAGAAGTCTGACTGATACCTAAGTGAAAGTATCTACAGACCATGAACCGTCTGTTCTTTATGCTAAAAATAAATTCTTCTGAGAGCAAGTTAATTGAAAACTGCAAAAAGCACTGATAATGTCTTCTATTCACCTTAAAAGAGCAATGATATTCCGTCTTTTGCAGTCATGAAATGAGTAGAAGGAAGGCTGTAAATATTTATTGGAATGGAGAGTGGGACAGAGAAAGGACCTGCTTTGTCTCCGTGGGGGTAGCACATCTATGGCTCATTGTTTGCACTAAGCGTTTAATAATCCCATCTGTTGAAAATGTATATTGGGAGGTACTTGAAATTGCTATAAGCTACCTAGAAATTGGCAGCAAAGTAATCCTGGAGAGATTCCATACTCTGCAGTAGACCAAGAAATCCGCTATAAATCAATATTAATTATAAAATCCCGCCTTTGGCCACAGCTCGTTAGACATCTTTCTTTAGGCACAGCATAGACTTCTACCACTAGAACCCGGGACTGTAGGGTGCTTTGCTAATCTCAGGTTCACACCTTCAGGGATACTGCTTGATCCAAAAAACCCACTCCTCATCTGACATGATAGCAATGGCAGAACTTTCTCCTGCCCCCCTCCCCCCACACCTTTGCTGTGGCATCATCTGCCCTGATAACTCCATGCGCTTCCCGTGTCTCACATCTGCTGCAGTAAGTTACATCTCATTGCAAAGATGAATCACCGAGGGGGCGCCTGGCTGGCTCCAGTGGAAGAGCCAGTGACTCTTGATCTCAGAGTCGTGAACTTGAGCCCCATTTTGGGTGTTCAGATTACAGCCAGTATTTTATAAATAGTTTTTACAGAATGAATCACTGAGTCTGATAAAAACTTGATGCTTCTTTTTCCTTCCTGTTATCTCTTTTTCACAGTCTTGGCCTTGCATTTCATTCTGAGGCGAGCGACTGCAGTTTGTTCTTAATAGTGTGTCTGTTTTTCTTACTATACTTCTTGCTTTAAAACCTCAACTCGTGGTGGCGGGGCTCCTGGGTGGCTCAGTCAGTTAAGCATCCAACTCTTGGTTTGGACTCAGGTCATCATCTCACCATTGGTGAGATCCAGGAGGTCAAGTCCCAAGTGAGACTCTATTCTACCAGCCCAGATCTTGCTTGGGATTCGCTTTCCCCCCCCCCCCCCCCCCCCCCCCCCCCCCCCCCGCCCCTCTCCCCATGCTCTCACTTTCTGTCCATTTGCCACCCTGCACACGCATTTTGCACAGAGGGACGGCATGCCCTGAGCTGTTGCTGCTCAGAAGGCAAAGACTGGATACTTTGCTGGAGCTGCTAAAGACGTTTAATGAATCATTATCCCTCTAGTGATCTCTTTTGGTGAAACTCTTTATGTAACTGTCTCTCTGTGTGAAATTAAAGTAGGAGTTTAAGAGAGTACCTAATCAAAAGGAGCAGTTTTCAACAAGAGAAATCAGGGTTTCATTTTCCCCAGGATGCGGAGAGTCTTTGTGGGTCTAGAGATCCCTTCTCTTCGCTCCCCAGCTGCCGCGCCTCCTTGCCCCGCGCAGCTGCTTGCCTGTGTTTGTCAAATTCGTCATCACATAAATGGCATCTGGGCTGACTTGCGTTCCTCTAAAATTCCCACGTTGAAGCTGCACCTCCAATGTGACCGTATTTGGAGATCGGGTCTTTAACAACGGGATTAAGTTAAAATGAGGCTGCTAGGTTGGGCCTAATCCAGTCTTCCTCCTAAGAAGAGGAAGCTTGAACACACCGAGGCGTGGGGTAGGGTGGGGGTGGGGGGGCAGGTATGCACAGGGGTGGCCTCAGAGGAGACCAACCCTCTGGCGCACCTTCATGCCGGACATCCAGCCTCCTGAGCTGGGAAGAAAGAAATTACGGCAATTTCAGCCCCCCACTCTGTGGTATTTCACAGCCATACCGCCTCTATGTTTGGAGATGGCCACAGGATCAAACGGGAGAATCCAAAACACAGGATCTAGAAAACGGAGAGATAAACTCACACGAGAGACCATCTGGAACCCACGTGGCGTGGGACATGTTTGAAACATTCTCCTCCATCAAAGCCCGGTTTTGGGTTCCCGGCCTCCCTGGAAGTCAGGGAGGAAATTTCACCACAGGCTCAGCAGTGTCAGAAGTGCAGGCAAAAACCCTGTCGTGTCCAGAGAGAGCGGTCCGCGTGGCAGTGCCCTGCGTGTCCGCTGTGCGGGGTTACCTTGCTCAGATCTAGGGAAGTGAGGATAAAACCAAGCTCTGCCTCCATTAACAACAAGCAGATGGAGGTGAGTCAGACACGCTGTTCAGCAGCGCGGGCGCACTGTCCCTGTTCAGCTGGATTTTGGCTTTAGCTTTATGGAGTCAGCTTCAAAGAAGTCTTCAGAAGTACTTTGTACAGTAACTGAGTCCCTCCATGTATTTATTGGCCTCCACCTCACTTCTGGAAGTTTGACCTTCATAAAGCCCCAGTGACTTCTGGCTTGATTCAGTACATTAAAGAAGAAAAAAAATGTGGTTTACATATCCTGTTGTGTGGGCATCTTTAAAATACGTACTTAAAGACCATCATTTCTCTTCTTTTTATTTCTGTTCGGTCGGAACAGTGTTTTAACAATGTCTAATTCGTGGGTTGCATAGTCCAGTTGGAATTCTCACTAATCATCAATAGTAGGAAAAAAACCATAATTTTCAGAGATGAATTGCCCCTGAACTTTTCATGTTGGTGTAAAATAGGGGTCTGCTGTGGTGTTACTTTTTTCCCTGAGAGCTACCATCTTTTTCCCTTTTCCCAATGGTGTGTAACATTGCTACTGCTTCCAAACATGCCCGGGTCTTCTTCTGAGCTCTGCAGTCACTGGTCTACATGCCGATTTTTAGGCGTGCTAACCTTATTGCTTGTAAAATATCTTGATATCTGGGAAAGAACTTGCCTGGCTTGCCCTCACTCACTGTACTTCCCCCCAAAGTTATGCGTTTTCTTCCACTGAATTTTCAAATAAGCTTCTCAAGATTAGGAACACACCTTTTTGATTGGGTTCTATTCTGTTTATCAATTGATCGAGGGAATATTAGTATCTAATCAATACTGCATCTTTGTCTCTGTGAGCATAGAATACCACAATATTAGTTTTAGGCTTTCTTTATAAAACCATGAATTAAAAAAAAACCCACTAGTATATGCTGTATTCAAAATTCAGATATTTATGGAAGGATTTCCATTGCAAGGACTGTGCTGGGCTTTGCTGGATTTTTAAAATATGCAAGATGTGGGCACTGGGGTGGCTCCGTCAGTTAAGCATCTCACTGTTGATCTCAGCCCAGGTCACGATCTCACAGTTCATGAGTTCAAGCCTGGAGTTGGGCTTTGCACTGATAGCGTTGAGGCTGCTTGGGATTGTCTCTTTCTCTCTCTCTCTCTCTCTCTCTGTGTCTCTCCTTGCTCCTGCCTCACTTGTGCTTGCTCTCTCTCAAAATAAACAAATAAATTGTTAAAAAATTAAATAAATAAATAAAATTAGCAAGGTAGTCTATTTTTTTTTATTTTTTTTTAAAGCTTTTTTTTAAAAATTTTTTTTTAATGTTTTATTTATTTCTAGGAGAGAGAGAGAGACAGCGTGAGCAGGGGAGGGTCAGAGAGAGAGGGAGTCACAGACTCTGAAACAGGCTCCAGGCTCTGAGCTGGCAGTTAGCACAGAGCCCGATGCGGGGCTCGAACCCACGAACCGCGAGATCATGACCTAAGCGAAAGTCGGACGCTTAACCGACTAAGCCACCCAGGCGCCCCGGTAGTCCTCTATTTTAAAAAGGTCACAATCTAATAGGGAGGAAGGGGAATGTAGACACACACACAGCTTACTTAATATAAATTAGATTGTCAGGGGTGCCTGGTTGGCTCAGTTGGTAGAGCATGTGACTCTTGATATCAGGGTTGTGAGTTCAAGCCCCATGTTGGGTGTGAAGCCTACTTAAAAGGAAAAAATTCAGTTCCTCAGTCCTAGTAGGCACATTTCAAGTGCTCATTGGTCACATGTGGCTACTGTCTACTGTATTGGATAGTGCAATTTTAGATAATCATTTATTATATAACTCTACATGTATATAACTCTACATACAACTTGGGGCTCAAACTTACAACCCGGAAATCAAGAGTCATATGTTCCTCTGACTGAGCCAGCCAGGCACCCCTTAAGATTGATTTTGAGACAGGGAGAAAGTGCTAGCTATCACACACGCCAGTGGGGGAGGAGGACAGAGTGGGAGAGAATCCCAAGCAGGCTCCATGCTCAATGCAGAGCCAGACTCTGGGCTCAATCTCAGTACTGTGAGATCATGACCTCAGCCTAAATCAGAAGTCAGAGGCTGACTGAACCACACAGACTGCAAGATTTTTATTTTTAAGTAATCTCTACATGCACAATAGTGCTCAGACTCAGAGCCCTGAGGTCAAGGGTCCCATGCTCTACTGACTGAGCCAGCCAGGAGACCCTGAAGTGCAGTCATTTAAATAGATGTTTCTAGGCTGAGGTTTTAGGAGTAATACATATTTGATACATAGTAATACATAGTTGATAATTTGTGTTCTAATTGATGATATCTAAAACATTCTGATATTTTAGATTGAAGAAAATGCAATTTCATTTGCAAAAGGATCAGATGGAAGTAATCAAGAATGGTAAAAGCCTTATCTCAGAATAGTGCTGTCTAGAGAATAGTTTTGCAATTAGGAGTGGGGGGGAGGAGCTACGGCGAAATTTATGGATTTTCTGCCTCTTTGGGTGGAGCAGAAATTCAAAATTGAGCTTTATAAGCTATTTGGTTTCTTCCCGGATCTTTTATTTGTTTGTTTTCCAGCTTAGTACCTCCAAGAGTCCTTTTTAGCGTTGAAAGGAATATGGTTTTTAACTCCAAACCCTGCTAATATTTTGAAAAACCTACTGCATTCCTGGTAACTTCTTAAATTTTTTAAAATGTTTATTTATTTATTTTGAAAGAGAGAGAGAGAAAGAAGGGGAAAGGGAAGAGAGAGGAGAGACAGAGAATCCCAAGCAGGCTCCATGATGCCAGCGCAGAACCCGTTGTGGGGTTTGAACTCACAAACTGTGAGATCATGACCTAAGCTGAAATCAAGAGTCTGATGCTTAATCAAAACCAACTGAGCCACCCAGGTGCCACATTCCCAGTAACTTCTGACAATTCCTGCATATATGTGTGTTAAGTACATGCTTATGCATGTGAGTGGGGGTGCCTGCCTTCTGGGTGCGCTATGTACACCATGAGATTATATTCGATACTTGTCCCTGATATGGCAGTTTTCTCCTTTCATGAAAGACATTCCTTCTAATGGAAGGAAAAATCAATGGAATGTCAAATACTAACTGGGAGTATATCAGCCACAGCTGATCTGGGATGTGAAGCAGTGAGAAATAGTAGAATAATACCTTTTGAAACTGTCAGCTAGGCTAGTGAGTACTTCTAAATACTTGCAAGAAATATAACCTTCACTTCCAAAGCGATATAAGAATTGATTTCTCATTTTGTGAAACTTGAAATGCAAAACTGAAAATCTGGAAATGCTCGGAAATGATTTTAAAAAGACAAGGAGCCTTCAGAAGGGGGATAAAGTCCAAATGATATAATTTTGAATTTCAAAAGCCCTCTTTTTTTTCTTCAGGAAAAGAACAGGAAACAAAAGGCTTAGAATGTTGAGATCATCTTCATGGGGTTATTAGGAATGCTGGATGTTCATTAAACTGTTTGGGTGAAGCAGACAGGTGGAGCGGGCTGGGGTAGGTGAAAGTCGTATCAGTGAAGTGTTATGTGAGGGATGGGGAACCGTGGGGTTTCCAGATGCATTCAAGTTCTTTCCTGTTCCTGTTCTCAGTAGTGCCAGCTTTGGCCTTTGATTAAGAGAGAGAGAGTTGGGGCGCCTGGGTGGCTTAGTCGGTTAAGCGTCCGACTTTTGCTTAGGTCATGATCTCGCGGTTTGTGGGTTCGAGCCTCGCATCGGGCTCTGTGCTGACTGCCAGCTCAGAGCCTGGAGGCTGTTTTGGAGTCTATGTCTCCCTCTCTCTCTGATCCTCCCCTGCTCACGCTGTCTCTGTCTCTCTCTCCTAGAAATTAAAAAAAAAAGAGAGAGAGAGAGTTATTGTTTTTGTCTGTTTGTTGTTTTTAAAGATTATTTATTTTGAGGGGCGCCTGGGTGGCTTAGTCGGTTAAGCGTTCGACTTTCGCTTAGGTCATGATCTCGTGGTTCGTGGGTTCGAGCCCCGCGTCGGGCTCTGTGCTGACTGCCAGCTCAGAGCCTGGAGCCTGTTTCAGAGTCTGTGACTCCCTCTCTCTCTGACCCTTCCCTACTCACGCTGTCTCTCTCTCTCTCCTAGAAATAAATAAAACATTAAAAAAAATTTTTAAAAAATAAATAAAGATTATTTATTTTGAGAGAGAACAGGGCTGGGGGCGACAGAGAGAGGGTGAGAGAGAGAATCCCAAGCAGGCTCTGCACCATCAGCACAGAGCCCGATGCGGGGCTCGAACTCACGAACCAAGAGATCATGACCTGAGTCAAAGTCAGATGCTTAACTGACTAAGCCACCCAGGTGCCCCAAGACAGTTACTGTTTAATGGGTGCAGTTATTCCCATTCTACAGGGGAGGAGAATGAGGCTTGTAAAGGTTAAATAAGTCATCCAAGGATACACACCTAGCAAATGAGTTTTGGAGTCAGATAAACCTGGAATTTGGATTCCACTTTTGCCATCTGTTAGCTTGGTCAAATCCCTTCATCTGTTCAGAGAGTCTGATAGCTGCTCAGTCAAATGGGAAAATTATAGCACCTACTATCACAGAGACCAGGTTGGGGGAAGGGGTTTGGCAGTAACTCAAGAGTCGACATATTTAAAGTTCCTGGTACAGACAATAGCAGGCTAAATAAATAATAGCTATTACCACTTGCTGAATCTGTACAGAATACTAGAGATGTTGTGGAGGGACACAAAAAATGGATAAAGATACTTTGCTTATTCTGAAGTAGTAGAACATTTGGGGTTTCTCTTGATCATTTGCCCTAAACATTTGGAGGAGTGAGGTAGGGTGGGGCAGGAAGTGTCAACATTTGTGATCCTCCACGTTAGACATTTTGTTAGGCTCTGTCAGCCATATCAGCTTTGTCTACATATTAAGGAAAAATCCTACCTTGTAAAATGAATTAAGATAATGGGAAACGGGCTCTAGCTACCATTTTCCTGCAGAATGCTTGATTTTCAGCAACAGGCTACTGATGTCACTTGGGAAATGAACTGTCCCACAGTGTATTTATCCATTCTGCAGTTGATGACAGTAGAGTTGTATCCAGATGGGGACTGCAACCACTAGGAACATCCTTGATCTGCTTGACTTGTGTCCTCTAGGGTACTGAAGAGCGGAGTGGCTGGGCCATAGGGCACACATAGCTTCAACTTGATGAGATAATGCTTCCAGGGAGTTGTACCTGTTTATGCTCCCACCTCCAGTGTGTGGGAGTTCCCGCTTCCTCCAGATCATTGCCAGCACGGAGTATCGCAATACTTTTTGTCAGTCTGAGGGCTTGTTTTTTTTGGTATGACATCATTGCATACACATTTCCACGTATGATTACAAATTCTAAGTATAAATTTGCAATATATGTACAGTATTTGTGTCTCATAATTTATATAATCAGCCCCTTAATTTTCTGGAACAATTGTTTCATAAACAATCCGTTAGATTTTTTAAAAAAACTTTTCAGAATGATCAAACACTTGTGATGGACAATCGTTGCCTATAAACTTTTCCCATATTGTATTATCGGGGTCAATTTCTACAGCAGAATTGTCTGGTCACAGTTTACGAGTAAAAAGAAGCAGGGGAGGTAGTCGCCTTGGGGATGAAGGGAATTGAAGTACAGGGAGGAAGTTTACCTTTTTAGGTCCTGTGGGTTGGCACAGGCAGGTGGTGGCCACAGCGGCTGCAGGGCAGGGGAGGGGGGAGGAGGGGCAGAGTCAGGGCCCAGCGCTTAGCCAGAGGCTTCTACTGCCTTTCTAGTTCTATTTTCCAAAATTTGTGATTATGAGGAATGGAATTGGAATGCAACCTTTTCCGGGATAACAGCATAAATCCTGGAAGTCTCACTGGCAAGGAGAAAAAGATAACACATGAAGACAGATTGTAGGTTTTGTTCTGTTTTCTGCAGACGTTTATTGAGCTCCTACTTGGAAGTGCTTTACCTTACTACGTCCTTTCATTCTCAGCAGGAACGTGAGGTGGGTTCTGTTCCCGTCCTGAGTGTACGGAGGAGAGAACCAACGCTTTATAGCTGGTAGGTGGTGGCACTGAGATTTGAATCTAGAGAGTCGGTCTCCAGCACACCACACCGCCTCCCTGTAACAGCGCAGGACCATTTATACTTAGGTGTTTGTGTGAGTGAGAGAAGCACCAGATACTGTCAGAATTCAGAGAAGGGAGAAGTGAGTGTGGACCCGGGTGCACAAGGAAGGCTTCGGCAAGCAGCTTCCTCTTTTGATAGAGCTGTGACTCGGGCTGTTTTTTTAGACATCACATCAGATTTCTCTGGCAGTTTCACCTCCCACCATCCTTATCTTGCAGAGTGAACTGAAAAAACGCAGAGTGAATTCATGGACAGTGTGTTCCTGAGGTGTAGCTAGCTCATCCTTCAGATTCAGGATGTGCTTGATGAAAAAATTCTCCTGGGCAGGCCATGTGTAGAATGGAGTCGGCTAGAGATTTCCAGAGAACCGCTTCCTCTGAAGTCCAGTGAAGTAGGAAGTCTCAGCATCACAGCTCCATCAAATGACTTAACCGAAAGGAATGCTCTGTGCCTCGTGCCAAGGAAGGTATTTTCTGACCTTGTTGTGGACTTGTGGGAAAATGCTGTAGCAGGCAGCCCAGCGGCCTGTGCCGTCATCCGATGGTGAAACCCTTCCTAGTGAATGAGAAGATCAAAAAGATAGAAATAACAAAGCCCATTATGTTCTAATCCATGTGCACATGATAGAAAACCAAGGCTCAGGGGAACCTGGGTGGTTCACTCAGTTAGCGCCTGACTCTTGATTTCAGCTCAGGTCATGACCTCAAAGTTTTTGAGATCGAGCCCCGTGTCCAGCTCTGCGCTGAGTGTGGAGCCTGCTTGGGATTCTCTCTCCCTCTCTCTCTCTGCCCTTCCCCCTGCTCATGCTCTCTCTTTCTCTCTCTCTCTTTCTAAATAAATAAATAAATATATATATATATAAAAAAAGGAAAACAAAGGCTCAAACCAATATGAGACACCCACAAGAGAACAAAACAAGCACACGAGAATTTGTGGAATTCCCTACTCAACTTCCAATGTAAATTTTTGGTAAGAAACTCAGTATGTGATGAAACAAATCTGTGAACTGTAATACATTCTTCCAACCAAATCAGGACTTAATTGTCAGTCATTCATTCAACAAAAACCTTAAAAACTCACTGCATAATGGATACCACCTGCCGTCTCTCCTTTCCCTTCAGTTTCGACAGCTGGCCCCTCCTCTGATGTCACAAGGGGCCAGAACCTGGAAGAACTCTGTTCTGTAGACAATCTCTCCAGAGAAAAAAAATCCCTCTACTGCCCACTCCTATCTGCTGTACTGTTTCCCCTTCCAAAACCCAAAGTTTTTCCTGTGGAAGTTATCACCACTGCACCTAAGGTGAAAATAGATTTTTAATTAGAATTTTAATTTTGAGATTATAGTAGAGAGAGAGAGATCGCATACCCTTAGTTTCCCTGAAGGCAATATCTTGCAAAACCAGTATAGTAGTTCAAATATCATATTAACATTGATACAATCCATGATCTTGTTCAGATTTCCCCAGTTTCTCTTGCATTCATTTGCGTATTTAGTTCTCTGTAGTTATTTTGCAGGACTGGGCCCTGTCCACCAGCACAGTCCAGATACAGCACAGTTCCATCAGCAGATGATCCCCCTGTCGCTCTTTTATAGCCATGTCCACCCCATCCTGTGGCGCCCTCCCCTCCCCACCTTGTTCCCCGTTCTCGGCAAACACCAGTTTCTTCATCATTTCTGTAATTTTGTCATTCAGGGATGCCTCATAAATGGGATTGGATTGGCTTTTTCACTCAGCATAATTGGCTTGAAACTCACCCAGTTGTTGTCTAGTAGTAGCTTGTTCCTCTTTACTGTTGGGCCATCATCTGTAAGATGGGTGTCCCCACAGTCTAACTGTTCACCCACTGAAGCACTTGTGAGCTGGTTCCAGTTTTTGGCTTTTACGAAGAAAGCTAGTAAGAACATTCGCACACTGGCTTTTGTGTGAGCATACATTTTCTCTTCTCTGGGATAAATGCTTCAGGGTGCAGTTTCTGGGTCATATGGTATTTGCATGTTTAGTTTACTTCTATTTTTATTTGATTTTATTTTTTTAATGTTTATTATTTTTGAGGGAGAGAGAGAGAAAAACAGAGTGCAAGTAGGGGAGGGGCAGAGAGAGAGGGAGACACAGAATCCGAAGCAGGCGCCAGGCTCTGAGTTGTCAGCACAGAGCCCGATGCAGGGCTCGAATTCACGGACCCTGAGATCATGATCTGAACCAAAGTCAGATGCTTAACGGACTGAGCCACCCCGGAGCCCCTATTTTAATCCCACTGTAGAGCCCAATGTGAAGCTTGAACTCTCCTTAAGATCAAGACCTGAGCTGACATCAAGAGTTAGAAGATTAACCAACTGAATCACCTAAGTGTCCCTGCATGTTTAGTTTTTTTATTTTTTTAATTTTTAATTTTTTATTATTATTATTTTTTTTTTAGTAATCCCTATATTTGACATGGGGCTTGAACTCACAACCCCGAGACCAGAATCATAGGCTTTTCCCATTGAGCCAGTCAGGAACCCATACGTGTTTAGTTTTATAGGAGAATGCTAGACTCTTTTCCACAGAGGCTGTACTATTTTACATTCCTGCCAACATATGAATTATCTCCTTTCTCTGTGTCCTTGCCAGCATTTAGTGCTATCACTATATTTTAGTCATTCTGTTATGTGAGTTGTGGTATCTTGTGGTTTTCATTTGCATTTCCCTAAAGGCTAATGATGCTGAATGACTTTTCATGTGTCTATTTGCCATCTGTATTTTTTCTTTGATGAAATGTCTCTTCACGTCTTTTGTCCATTTTTAGTTGGATTATTGATATTTTTCTACTTATTGAGTTTTGAGAGTTCTTTATGTATTTTAGATACTAATCCAACTAATTTGTTGGATATGTGTTTTTGCAGATATATTCTCCCCGTCTGTATCTTGTCTTTCCATCCCCCCAACAACACACAAAGCAAAAGTGTTTCATTTTGATATGGTAAAATACATTTTTTTGGACTTCTTAATGTAGCCTCATGTCTATAGGGAAAGATAGTGTTAGAGACCAATTTCCAGAAGAGCTGAAGACTTCCTATAAAATCTTCATTAAAATTTATTGTTCTTGAGAAATGACTAGCATGAAATTGTTGCATTTGCTAAAAAGGAATATGAGACAAGTTTGCCAGCCTTTAGAGCTTGAGTTGAGTCTCTCTACCTTCCTGTTTTTATCAAAGTCTTAGAAGTTTTGGGCTTCTCTGCCGCATAGTTGCTAATGCTAAAGAAATAGCAGTGATTGTTTTCTTACAGTCATATAGAACATGCTATGTTAAAAATTAAATATAAACATTAACAGCGGTCATTTCCACGAGTGTCTGGCTGGCTTTGTAGTTGTAGCGTGCAACTCTTGATCTTGGGGTTGTGAGTTTGAGCCCCAGGTTGGGTGTAGAGATTACTTAAAAATAAAATCTTGGGGGAAAAAAAAAAGTGGTCATTTCCAGTTGGAAATGCATCAGCCTGGAAGCTTCTGATCCTCATTTATATTGAGGATGTTTATATATGTTTGTATCATATACATATGTATGATTAGCATGCGTTCACATCAAGCTACTTATTTACATTTTTAAATACCAATTTATTCTTTTTTTTCCTCTCCTTAAATCCTTAGGGAAAAAAATTTAAAAGCTTACTGTACTTTTTATCTTACGAATGTTTCTCCCAGAGGGAACACTTTCCTGTACTAGTAAATCAAAAGGCAATATAAAAGGAAATACATTTTCCTTTACTTTGTAAGAGGCTTACATTTTAATCCCTTTTTAAAGTCAGACTTTTCTTTATGTCTGTTTCCTTCTTCCTGCTGTAATGTAAGCCTGTAACACCTAAGGAGGTGAGGTTCGTGAGGAACCACTTCCTTTTTTGCCCCATCATGAACCTGAGACCTAGCTCTCTTCACATCCATAGCAACATGTTGTTTTGTTTTGTTTTGGTTTGGTTTTTAATGTGTGTCCCCCTGTCTGGATGGATTCAAGATTGGACCATGTCTCATTCATTTTTGTATTTCCAGCACCAAGAACAGACAGAGGCTGTCACACCAACAGCTCTCAGTAAATCATGGAGAATTCATAAATTCAGTAGTTCGTCAGTATCTGAAAATTGGTAATATTTATTATTCAACAAATTTTATTCTTGTATACTATTCATTCCAACCCCTCGAGGGCAGACGTTACATTTTGCTTATGTCTTACTCAGTTTTAAAGCCCCAGTGGTTAGAAAATAAGTAGGCATTTAATAAATGTCGAGTTTACCCATCCTTCAACAATTATGTACTGAATACATGATACTGTGTTAGGGACTATCAGGAATGTACACATTACCTAAGAGGCATAGTCCTTCAGGTAACCTGTTATCTAGTGGAGTCACATATAAATTATCACATAAAATATATTTTTTTAAAAGTTTATTTTGAGAGAGAGAGAGTGTGTGGGCATGAGTAGGGGAGGGGCAGAGAGAAACGGAGGGACAGAAAGACTCCCAAGCACACTCTGTGCTGTTAGCGTGGAGCCTGATGCAGGCCCTGAACTCGCAAACCTTGAGACCATGACTAGAGCCGAAATCAGTAGTGGGACAGTTAACCAACTGAGCCATCCAGGAGCCCTCATATAAAATATCTAATTAACATGGGTAAGATACTGTAACTTTTGTGTTAAAAAGAGAAATACAGACATAATTAGATAATCATCCATTGGGGGCCATCTGGCATGCACTGACCAAGGAAGACTGTTTAGCTAATAGCCTGAGAAAACTCTGTTTTCTCCACTGGAGTTCTCTGCTCACTCTCCTGTGTTCATGCTGCCCATAGTTGGTACCTTCTCTTGAAATGCTACCCTTCTGTTTATCTTCTTTCTACCCATAGTCAGCATTGAATGCCATGCTAGTCCAGGATTCTTGAAACTGGCTTACCCCCAGAAAAGGAATACATTTCTTCATATGAGGGGCTAACCATGTCTGGTGTGATGGATCTACTGCCATAATGGAAGCCCGCAATTTCTCCTATAGCTGTTATGTGCTCACCACTCCTATCTAGCAGTGGATACTGTTTCTCCTCCCCTTGAGTCAGGGCTGGACTTTTGACTCCTTTTTACCAACACAGTGTGACAGAAAGGATACCCTGCCAGTTCCAGGCTGGGCCTTAGGGGGTTTGGCAGCTTTTCTTTTTGCTCTTTTGGAAGCCAGCCACTATGTAAAGAAGTCCAGCTACCCTGATGGAGAGAGGGGAGTCCTGGAAAAGGAGAGACTATAAAATACAAAATTATTTGATTAAAAAAGAATATAGAGGAGGCACCTGGGTGATTCAGTCAGTAGAACGTCAGCTCTTGATTTTGGCTCAGGCCATGATCTTATGGTTTGTGAGATCGAGCCCCATGTTGGGCTCTGCGTTGACAGCTTGGAGCCTGCTTGAGATTCTCTCTGCCCCTCTCCTGTTTACTCTCTCTCTGTCTCTCTCTCAAAATAAAAATGGATAAACATTTAAAACAAATACAGAGACCCGGCCAGCCCCAGGCATTCCAGCCACCCCTGTCGGAGGCTGGCTCCGACAGGTCCAGGGGTCCCTGAAGGATGGACGGTGTCAGCGAGAGAGAGAGTGAGAGAGCCCGAGATTCTTTCTGATCACCAGGCAGGCATCTCTGCCCTGTCGGTTTTAGTGTCTTTATTTAAAGGTTCAAGAACAACATGAGATCAGAAAAAGGAATTTTTACAATGGGAAGCCTTTTGTGAATTACCTCAATCATAGTGAAGTTGAATTGTACAACTAAGGAAATAACAGGATGTTCTTAATGAAAAAATAGGATAACATATATATGTTAAGTCGTAAGTAGTTAGGCTAGGAATTATTCTGTTTGGCTCTCAAGAGGATGAATGTTTTTGAACTGGTTAGTTTGTGGAAACCTATTTGATGCTAAATGTGTGAACACCTTGGGTGCCCTAAATGTGTTAGCTTTTTGCTTTTGGGTTATATGTTAGCTACTCTTTTCTATCCTCATCCCAGCCACCTGTAAGGGAGGATGTTTGCAGACGGTATGCCTTTGGGAAGGGACTGCCATATATATCAGTTAAAAGAAGCTGTACTGTGTTAAGTTCTACCCCTGTTTGTTCCTAAACTCTAAATTAGGCTCTTTGTCTTGGGGCCAGGATCAATTGTCTTTGATATGCAAGGCCCATAGGAAGAGGCTTTTGACAATCACCCACAGAGCTCTCATCTAAAATCTCTTTTGTAAAGGCAGGAATATGCTTTTCCTTATGTGGTATCTGTGTTCGGACTGTGGGTCTGATATGGAATATTGTGAGGCCTGGTCAATACCAGCAGGCTCATTTCTAATAGGAGCCAGTAGTAGCAGAAGGAGATACCAGTTTTCGTTTCTCACAGCAGGAGCTGTGCAAACACTGCCATTTTCTTGCTGTGACTGCCATCAGAGAGGCCAGTGCGGCTCCCAGCATACCCCCTGGAACAGAGAAAAGCCACTGCCCTTGGAGGCCTGGTCAAATTGCAAAATCACGGGCAATTGAATGGTAGTTGTTATAAGCGAATACACTTTAGGATGATTAGTCATGCAGAAATAGATGATGGGAAAAGCTGGATCTAGTCCTTTAATAATTCAGTGATGAATCTTTCTCCTTTCGTGGCTCTGCTTCCCTCAGGGGCGCCGTCTCTGTGTGGTGACAAGGATGCCCGCCACCGCAGCAGGCTTATCTCCCGCTAGCTTGGCGGTGCCTCCTGCAGGGGCACGGCGCTCTCCCAGTCGGCAGGTAGCGGGCGGGCTCCTTGGGCTCTGACTGGGGCACATGCCAGTTCCTGCACTAGTCACAGCAGCTCCGACTGGCCAAGGCTGGATGGCGTGCTTCTCCCTGGAGCCAGGTGTGGGCTGAGCGTGCCTCACCTAAAGCCCCTGCCTGGAGGATGGGTGTCCGAAACGGCCCAAAAGGAAAAGCCAGGCACTGTTCTGAGAATAAAGGGCTGCCTGCTGGGCAGGCAAACATAACACCTGTGTACTGCCAGAAGTCCTGCCGAACCCTACCTCTTTCACGAAGCCTTTTCTCCTCATTCCAAACTTGAAACCATTGCAGCTCGAATGACCCGATCTATTTCTTTGTATCTGAATCTTTGGGTCCACTTCTGTGGATCGCAGTAAGCTGCCTTACAGTGCTGCTTACACTTTGAAAGTAAATTCTTATTTCACACCCTAGAGTTTGTCCCTTTGTATTCCTCCTCCTCGACATGGCTGCATTTGAGACATGAAAAGTGTGATTTGAGGTGCCTGAGTGGCTCAGTCAGTCAAGTGACTGGCTGTTGATATCAGTTCATGGCATGATCTCATAGTCCTGGGATCGAGCCCCGTATCCGGCCTCATGTCAGATGCTTGGGATGCTGTCTCTCCCTTTCTTCTGCCTCTCCCCTGCTCATGCATGCTCGCACTCTGCCTCTCTCTCAAAATAAAGAAACATTTAAAAAATTTAGAAAAATAAAAGTGTGATTTTTTTTTTTTTTTGTTAGAAGATCTTAGGGCGTGTCAGAGCACAGACAATTCTTGGGACAGGTGAAGTTTCTGGTGTCTCTCTTAGGGACTGATAAAATCCTAGGCATTGCCTTCAAAGATAGAGACAAGGTCTATTTGGATCCTTCTTCCCCATAGAGGAGCCAAATGGTCATCCATACTGCTTGTTTTCTTCCTTTTGGAGGGAGTTTGCTCTTGCGCTATTTAATTTGTGTTTTAAAAAACATTTTGGATCAAAGTCCCAAGGAACAGCTTTTGGTTAACTGGTTCATGATGTAAATGATCTAAAAAGGAGCATCCTCTGCTAATGGAAATCTCCGTGAGCCTCCCGAAGCTTTAGTTCATCCTTCTCGTTGAGGGTCACCATTTCCAGGACGGAGTTCTACGGAACACCAAGGCAGTAGTAGAGATGGGAAGTTCATGCCTGTTGACACACCTACCAAAAGCCAGCCTTGGTTTGTCAGGGCCTCACTTAGGTGTGGCCTCTCTGAAGTTGTGCACACCCATATTACACACACAAACACACCTGAGTAGTATACCAGCCTTAAGTAGCTGGAAAAAAAAAATGAGTCTCAGGCAAATGAGGGGTAAAAGATGGACTTTCACAGATTTTCAGAATGGATCTTTGTGAGATCATCTTGACATAATGACTTCATAATAATAGAACATCTATCTTGCTTTAATAACAAGCTTTAATACTTTTCTTAAAAAAAGTTTATTTTTGAGAGAGAGAGAGAGTGAGCGAGCATGGGCGAGGGGCAGAGAGACAGGGAGACCAAGGATCTGAAGCAGGCTCCATTCTGACAACAGAGACAACTTGGGGCTTGAACTCATGAACATTGAGCTCATGAGCTGAGTACGTTGCTTAACCAACTGAGCCACCCAGGCAGCCCATCAGGGTTTAGTACTTATAAACATGCTATTACGTTTGTTTATTTGAGCAGATACCACAACTTACTCTCAGGATTAAGGATGCCATTATGACATCTGTCCCTTGAGTCTGTGCTGTCTTCACAATTTTTAATTATTTGGAAACATTGTGTGTGTGTGAATGAATACACATCCACTATACCAGTAGTCATTTGTTAAATAGAGCCTTATTTATAATCCTATACCTCCCTCCTACCTGAATCTTCCATTCTCCACCACCCCCCACCAAAGATACTGTCCTGAAATTTGTGTTTTTCAAGCTCTTGCTTTTCTCCATAATTTTAGTTATAAGTCTTTGTTCTCGTAAAAATGGCATCATTCATATTTTTTAACTTTACGTGAATGGAATCTTCATGTACTTTCATGTGGCTTGTTTGTTTTGTTTCTTAGTATTGATTGTGAACTTCATCCATACTGATTCTTTTAGCTCGAGTTCTGTTTGTGGTTTATCTTGATCTTATTATTATTTCTTTTCATAAGCAGAAGTTAAAAACATTTAAGGTTTATGCTTTTTGTGACTTGCTTTTTATGACTTGGGATCATAGTGATATTATCCATTTTCTTCTGGCAGCTTTAGAAGCTGTGGTTTTTCAACTTTAGGTCTTTAATCTATCTGGTATTGATTTCTGTGTATGTTGTGAGGTAGGGATCTTTTTTCCCCCCAAGTGAAAAAAGGCAGATGATGCCACGCCACCACTTTGCTTAAAATTTTCTAAATCTTTCCATGTACCTCAGAATTAAGGTCAAAGTTCTTAAAATGGCCTGAATCATTTGTCCTATGTGATCAGGCCTCTGAAATGTCTCTGACTTCATCTACTGTCTTTCCAGTGAATACTGGCCTCTTCCCTTTTTTAACCCTCCCCAAATGTTCCTGCTTCAGGGCCTTTGTGCTTGCCATTCCTTCTGTCTGAAATTTTCATTTATCTACATCACTGGCTCCCTTCCATTTCAGGTCTCTGCTTATATGTCACCTTATCAGAGTGGCCCTCTCTATTCATGCTAGCCAAATTCACACACACACACACACACACACACACACACACACACACACACACACACGATATCTCTCTTCTCTGCTTTCTGCTTTAGAAGACCTTGCCTGAAAAACTTTCCACACCTGTGTAGTTTTGTCTTGAATTGGGGGCTGGGGAAAGGGGTGGGGTAGGTGGTGTTTTAAAGTGTTGATTTGATTTCTTGAATGGTTTTAGGACTATATGGGGTTTTCTATTCTTAAGTTTTACTAAGTTTACTCTCTTTATTTAAAAAAATATTTTAAAATGTTTTTAATGTATTTATTTTATTTAGTTTTGAGAGAGTGCAAGCAGGGGAGGGGTAGAGAGAAGGGGACAGCAGATCCAAAGCAGGCTCTGCACAGACAGCAGTGAGTCCATGTGGGCCTTGAACTCACAAACAGTGAGATCATGACCTGAGCCAAAGTTGGATGCTCAACTGACTGAGCCACCCAGGTGCCCCTAAAAGTATATTTTTCATTTTACTTTTTTAATAGTTAATATTTGCACACAAAGTATTCAGGCTCCAAAAGCATATACAGTGAAAAATAAATCTCTTTTTCATCCCTTTCTTGTAGCTCTCTTGGCAGGCATATTGTGGCTTCCATTTTATCCTGAATTTATTTATTTAAAAAATTTTTTTAAAGATTTTATTCTTAAGTAATCTCTACACTCAGTGTAGGGCTTGAACTTACAACTCCAAGGTCAAGAGTGACATGTTTCACTGACTGAACCAGCCAGGTGCCCCTATCCCAAATTTAAAAAATAACACATGAGCAAAGTCAGTTTGGTCCAACCACTTGGCTGCAACTCTTCTGTTCTCCTTTGATCTTCAAGGTTGTGTATAGAGATTCTGCTCGGGTCTAAGTCGTCCCTGATCTCAGCAGAGCCCCTGCTTTCTAAATGAAGATAGATGCCTGTCTTTAATGGCTTTTCTTTGACTCTGTGAGGACATCCACTCCCTTCGTTACTGTCAGCTGCGTCTGGGAGTCACTAGAGGATTTCTTCTTGGTCAGTGGCTTCTCTGACTTTATTGGGATGGCTCTTCCTCCTATACTCACTTCTGACTGTGCCTCCCCTCCCCAAGAGTCAGGCTTGAACTCAGGAGGGCTGCTCATGGCAGTACTCTTTCATCCATTCACCGGTATAAATTGAAGCACCCTGTATGTGGCCCCTCTCCTGACATCAGTTTCTTGTTGGTTTCCCTCGTTTCTTATTTATCCTCTCAGAAAAATATGCTATGTGTATATAAGCACATACATATATTCTGTTTTTACATAAATGGTGGCATACTGTGTATGTTATTCTGCACATGACTTTTTTCACTTAACCATGTATGTTAGAGATAATTCTGTAGCTATGCATAAAGAGCTGCTTCATTCTCTTACAGTTACCTAATACTCGATGGGATGGATGTATCATAATTTACATACTCCGTGTCTTTCTGAAGGACATTTAGGCGGTTCTCTTTTGCAGTGGTCTTCTAACCACTGTCCCTTACGCATCTTTAATCAGTCAGTGTTTCACACGGCTATCAGATAGATGTCCTTAAACTTCCTTCCTGATACTGTCATTTCCCTGTCCAGAAACCTCCAGCAGCTGCCTAGCACCCACAGAAAAAGCTGAACTTCTTGAGGGTAGAGCCTAGCACCACATGGTCTCCACCTACTTTTCCACTGGTTTCCGGTGTCTAAAGACACCCCCTAAACTGGTGACTTGAGGTTTTCCAAATGGACCTTTGATTTTATGCTCAGTATTTCTCTTATGCCTGAAAGACCCTCCCCCTAAACCCTTTGAAGGGGAGAAGCCTTTGCTTCCTTCCTACTAGGCTTTTCACCTGGCCTTATAACCCCTCTTTGGAGCAGCTGCAATCTCAGCATTTTCACTTAGTCTCCCACTAGTACACCCTTCATAACCAAATCATAACTGAATGTTGGCTTAGGTAACATATTTAGTTGTCCACCAGTCAGTCCTTTCTCTTGTACACTCCAAATTTCTTGTGGGCAGGGGCTGTTCTCTGGAAATAGGGAATACTAATATGAAAAGCTGTGTCTTGACTTCCAAGTGACTTCCACATAAAATAGTGAGCCAGATACACAAAATTAAAATACACAACACCATAGACCTTTGTTTAAATAGAAGTGTGCTCAGTGGAATAAGAAAAAAATGGGCTTTAAAAAAAAAAAATCTCTGGGTCCTGCCCCAGGGTGTGGCACATGGTAGATGCCCAATAAGTGCATGTTGAGTAATAGAATAACATAAAGCATTTAAGGCAAGCCTCAACATCTTGCCAGAAATACACCTTTTATCATAAACATACAAATAAGCCCACAAATAGGGTGGATGGCAATCAAATGTTGAAGAAAACGAGGCCAGGGTGGGAAAGGGTGGATTCAAGTTTCAGCAAGGGAGGGAGGCCTTGAAGTTGCACCCGGGCAGGGTCTTGGGCCCTGCGGGCGGGCAGGGGGAGGCGGGGAGAGGGGAAGGGGGAGGAGACTCTGGCGTCCCTGCCCCGCCTCCCCCACCCCCTTTCCCGCCCCCACCCCCGGCGGCGGCGGCGGCGCAGGGCGGCCGCGCGGGTGGCGGCCACAGCTGCAGCAGCCCGCGCCGCCCCCTCGGCCGCGGCACCCGGGGCGAGCCCGAGCACGGTCAGCGACTCGCGGCGCTGCGGCCGCGGGAGACGGGAAAGTTGCCGGCGCCAGCGCCGACATGCCGGGCAGCGACACGGCGCTCACCGTGGACCGGACCTACTCCGACCCGGGCCGGCACCACCGCTGCAAGAGCCGGGTGAGGGGCGCGGGCAGGGCGGCGGTGGGGGCGCCGCGCCGAGGGACGAGGCCGGGCGGGCTTCGGCTCCGGTGTTAGCCAACTCTCGCTCCCCGCCTCTCTCCCTCCCCGGCTGCCGCAGGTCCGCGCCGAAGGGTCTGGGAAGGGGGGCGCGCGGGCGTCGGAGCCCGGGTCGGGGGCAGAGCGGAGCCCGGCCCGCGGTACCCCGCCCTCCGCCGCGGCTCGGTCCGCTCGCGCCTGCCGGAGCCGGGCGCCCGGTCTCCCCGACGGCCCCGCGCTCCGCCGCCCTCCGCCAGGGAGCGCCCGCCGCGCGGCGTCCGGACGCGAGGGAATCCCGCCCGCCGCGGCCCCGCTGGGACGGCGCGCTCGCCCCCCGGACCGCCCGTGCTGCCCGCGCCTGCCGGGCCCCGGGGCTGCGGGCGCGGGGCGGAGGCGGCGGGCGGGCGGCCGCCCCGACTCCGCCCGAGTGAAAAGTCAGCCCTCGCGCCGCCGTCCCGGAGTTCCCAGCCGTGCCGAGCGGGCGCCCTCTCCATTGTTTGCAGCGTAATTTGCTGTTGCTGATTTTGGCTGTGGGCGAAAATAGCTCTGAGAGCAAGCAGCGGAGACGAGCCCTGTAGTGCTTCAAAATGAAGACGGAGGCCGCAGCCTGAGCGCCGGTGCCTCCCGGGGGCACCGTGGCCATGCCGGGCAGGTCCGCCCTCGACGCAGTGTCCTCCTGTTGAGAAACAGCGGGTCCTCCACCCTGGCCCTTGTTCTGGCGGAGGAACCTGGAGTTGTTCTTTGCTAAATACCCGCTCGGGATCCAGCGTTTGAGTGGCAGCCTCCCTGTATAAAGTCCACAGGTAGAGTTTTGCTCAAATTCTGAACCTCCCTCTCCCGAGGTCGACCGGCCACTGGATGGGAAAAGCGGCAGTAGTGACCAATGCAGCTCGGCCTCTATGGCAGGATTTGGGTTTAATCATAACTCGAAGATCTCATCAGTTATCCTATAAGTGAAATAACTAACTCCTTTTTTTTCCTTCTTTCCTTTAGTATCTGTGATCGAGTTAACAGAATGGTTTAAATTTTTACAGATTAAACTTCTTTGGTGGAGTAATACTTAGGTCCTGAATCCACTCCACTCTCCTCTACTCCCCAGGAGAGTTCTTATGTTTTGCACTTTATTTTTGTATGGAGGTGTAGCTGACATGCAACTTTTTTTTTTTTTTTACACACAATGTTATATTTAGTTTCAGGTGTACAGAATAGTGATTGGACAGTTACATTAGAAAATGTTCACCATGATATGTTTTGCATTTTCTGTAAAAGTTTTGTAGCAGTTCGGTATGAAAAGAACCATAAACTCCATTTGGAAGAAAACATTGGTGAAAGAGCATGGGTTACCTACAGTTAGAAATGATTGGAAGGATGTCTGCTGGTTAACACAGAGTTAACCTGGAAGAAAGGTGAAGATCGTTTTCTAATGCATTTGTAATTTGGAGGAGTCTATTAATGTTTCAGTTGACAGAAGAAATTTCAGACTTGGGAAAAAGTGTGGAAGCTTGGTTTCTCTTGTCACAACTGTGATAATCTTTGTGTAAACAACAAGATTAGTAATCTTTGAGGGATGGGTGGCTCACTGTGAGCTCATTTAAGCGATTTGGCAAAACTCCTGAACCTTCGAAAAACCACTATTCTGTAACATCGCATTGATAGAATTCCTACCTGAGCTACCTAGACGGAAAGTGGCAAAGCAAACATGTAACCTAACTGGAGACTTAGTCTCTGCTGTTGCTGCCTGTGTTCGGTTCCCACACACCCCTTTTCTGTTTATGTACCACAACCTTATTTTCTTGAAAATTCTGCAGGTGATGTTATAGTTACTACATTGTTTTGTTAGCATGGGACACCTGATTTTTTATTTTTATTTTTTAAAGTTTGTTTATTCAGCAAGCCTGTGGGGGGTAGAAACCAAGGGGGAGAGAGAATTCCAAGCAGGCTCTGCAAACCGGGCTCTATCTCCCCAGTGGCCCGATCATCACCTGAGCTGAAATCAAGAGCCGGACGCTCAACCAGCTGAGCCACCCAGATGCCCTGACACCTGCTTTTTAAAACAGACTGTATTAAATCTGAGTTAGATGTGATATGTACTGATTATTCTAAATTAGTTCACTGGGCAAATGAAAGCTAGTGAGGACTAGACAAAATCAGACCAAGGAAGACTGTAACTCTAGCTGACAGTGACAACATGTTCTGTTGCAGCATTTAAACTTTTTGACTGTCTGCTTTTAGGGTTTTATTGTTGAGACGGCAAGGAATAGAACTGGAGGAAATTTTGTAAACTCATAACTTTTCGACAGTGAGGCCGATGTAATTTTGAGTCTGTCCGTAAGGCTGCAGTAAGCCTGCTGTGATGAAGGGAAAGTCCCAGCAATCTTCCTGTGCAGAAAGTATTCATCCCACCAGATGATTCTAGCTCTTGTTTTGTGGAACTCATTTAGATTTAGCTATAAAGACGTGGTTTTTCTTTACACTCAGAAAATATATGAGGCAGAAGGAGAACATCTGGCAGTATTAGGGTTTAATTTCTTGATGTCACCTTCTCCTTGGCAATAAACCATCTAGTACAGGATTTTACAAGAACCTTTCTGTGGACTCCTGGTAAGTTAGCTTACCTAAAAATACTGTGAGGAGAACTGGAGGTGCATGTGAGGAGTTGATTAGCCTTTCAGAGACAGGAGTTTCCTCCCAGGAAGGCTCTTAAGACTCTAAGAGATCAAGTTCTTGGGTTACTGAATAGTCATTTTTTTAAGTTCAAAACTAACACCCTGTTGAGATAACAGGAAAAATACACATATCTCTTGGTGAGCTTGGCTAAGCCTTTGAGACTAGAATAATAATGAGGCAGTGTACTATTTTAACATTGCAGAAACCTATTTTTACAGCCAGGTGGATTAACCTAGATTCTCCCCGCCCCCATCCCACAGTGAACTGTAATATAACTAATGAATTCCATGATTATCTCTAAGCTGACAAGTCAGGATCATTCACATTTTTAAGCTTAATCTGTGTAAAACTCAGAAATGGTGCATGTTCACTTGACACACAAAATATCCCCCTACTTAAAAGAAACAGCATACATAATTAGAATCCTACCTTTCTTCGTGCCCTAGATAGTTAAGGCCTATCATCGTTCTAAGAACACAGGCAGTCTGCTTTGCTCTATATTAACTGGTTTTTATTAATTATGTGTGAACAAATTTTTGTTCTAATTTTAAATGTTCTGAAATGCCGCTTTCAGCCACTTGTGGTTAGTGGTCAGCAGCTAGGGCTCTCCGGTCGGGTGACCTAGATCAAATGCCGGCTCTTTCCATTTCCCAGCTGAGTGACCACTGGGGGCGGGTCTCACCTCTCGGAGTCGCCAGCTCCCCATCTGTAACAGAGGTGGTAATAGTCCTGCTTCGGGGAGTGCTTGTCAGTCTTCAGTAAGAGAGCATTTGTTAAGGAAGGGAGGGAGGAAGGGAGGGAGGGAAGAAAAAAGGAAAGGAAAAGGAAAAGAAAGAAAGAAAGAAAAACGGTTGTGTGCACTCCGGTGTTAGGTGTTTTTATCCCTGTCTAAGGTGAATATGCTTTTCTTGTTCCCTCGGTACTGCCCCTAGTCAGTATCGTAGTCTGATCTGTCAGCCATCCTCCTGGGTCTTTCTTTGACTTTTCTCTGGAACTGGTTCCTTTCTGCACTGTCCCCAGTTATCTCCCACCTTTGTTCAGCAACTCACGACCCCTGGAAGAGAGAATGGTGTACTCACTTCCTCATGTTGCTCTATGATTTCATCAGCTTCTATTCTATCCTGCCCGCAAGGGCCAGAGTCCTCTGCCTCCAGAACCACTTTCATGAGGCTGGCCCCCAGAAGACAGGTCGTGTACCCTGTCATCATTCTCTGCCTTAGTTTCCTCTTCTCCACTCTGGGGGTGTTAAAAGGAATAGATGCAGTGACATCTATAAAATGTCTGGGACCCAGAAAGAACTCAGTAGATGGTAGCCATTTTTTAATGTTTTTTTGTTGTTGTTTTGTGTTTTTGTGCTTGTTTTTTTGAGAGAGAAAGAGCATGAGCTGGAGAGGGGCAGACAGAGGTGAGAGAGAATCCCAGGCAGGCTTCACGCTCAGTGTGGAGCCCGTCACGGAGCTCCATCTCACTGCCGTGTGATCGTGACCTGAGCCGAAATCAAGAGTCAGGTGCTTAACTGACTGAACACCCCAGGTGCCTCTAAGTAGTAGTCATTTTTGCTATTACTATATAAGAAGTGATCATGAGCTTCAAAGTGGGAAGACTGCTAATTTTGTGAATAGAATAGATTCTTGCATTTTTTGGCATTTTGTCCCTCCTCGGTGAAACATTCCTTATCACATTGATTGTTTACGTATTTGTCACTGTGTTTATAAACTGTAGACGCTGGCACTTTGAGAACAAGCAGATGTTTGCTGAGCACCTTTTATAGGCCAGCTGCTATTCTAGACATCAGGCATATATAATGGTGAATGAAATAGCCTCTCTCTGGAAGCTTAATATCTGGTGATTGTATTTCATTGATACCAGTGGCCCCAGAAAATACCCTCCTCTTTTACATGAGGAAACGATAATAAGTATAGGAGTCTCTAACGTCTGAAATAAAATCTGTGTTGGGTACGGTGGGTACCTGTAGTAATTTCTAAGTGTTCTGTGGTTTGGAAATAGATCCTGAGTTGCCTGATGAGTAATGGCCAGAAGCATTCAAGACGAGGCTGTCATAGCCCTTCTCAGAGTGGAAGTGGTTGGGCAACGATGTAATGAGTTGATGATCGCATGCTTACTTCCTGGGCAGGAGCCAAAGTGAGTGGGAACACACTTCCGTCCTGGGGGCCCCTGACCTGGTGAAAGGGTAAACTGAGTGGCCTGTGAGTACACCTTTAATCAGTGATGCGTTATATTCTGAAGAGTTCATTAAAATTGCCGTGAATAATGATGAGCGCCTCGAGTCTGACTTGTCTGAAATTTAGGACGGGTAGATTGATGCGGTGTGTGTATTTTGAGCTGTGCTGTGCTGCTGGCTCACCGGTTCTCCCTTTAGAGAGCAAACTGCCAGCCACTACCAGCACAGCCGCTTGTCACATCCGCTGTCGAATACGGAGACAGCTGCTCCCAAGTTGGATGGCAAGACGTGTTTTGCTTCAGAGCCACTGCCTGCATTTCCAGGGCTGCTCTTCAGGTCAGAAACCAACCTGATCTTTCTGGATGGAAGATGCCCATGTCTTGACTTAGGATAGGTTGCAACGTTCAGCCCTGCTGTTTCTTTATTGTGTTTTTATGTTTTTAGCAGAGGGGGTTGGTGAGAGAAGGAGGAGAACCATGAATCACTCTACTGTGAATCCGAATGAGGACTTCACATTCCTTAGAAAAGGAAGGAACATCAGGATATATGATCTGTGCATGATCCAACTGCTTCCATTGACTTGGGGGAGAGGAGGGTGCTGCTGAAGGAAAACCGTGTGTTTGTTGATTATTCCTCTCTTAGGAGGCAAAAAGAACATAGATGAAAAGTGCAGTAACAGTGTTAACAGCCAGCATGTGCCAGCTGTATACCAGCCACAATATTAAGCACTTCAAGTGCACTGTCTCTTTAATCCTCACCGTATCTTATTTATAGTTCCATTTTACAGATGAAGATGTTGAGGCCCTGGCAGTTCAAATGATCTGTCCAGGGTCTCCTGGCTATTTGGAAATGGTAGGAGATAGGATTTGGTGACTCCAGATCTGATTGCAGAGCTTGCAATTTTAACCATGTCCCTGCGTCTACCTTGTAGATGAACACTGGAAAGCAGTCAGTCTCAGTAAACCTGTCAAGTCCTTGAAGACGGCCATGTTCAGCCTCTGCAGGGTGCCTAGCCATGTTGTGTGTTTGGGATTCTTATGACACAGTACTTTGCCAGTCTTTTGTGTATATAGTCTTATGTACCAGGTAAACTTTTGTCAAACGAATGGTGTAGAGTGATAATTTACAAACTTTTTGTAATGCTTACAAGATTTTTGCCAGCATTTTGGAGAAGTCTTGAAGGCTGTTAAATAAGCTCATGATTTAACAACGTCAGTGAAGAGGGGCGCCTGGGTGGCTCGGTTGATTAAGCATCTAACTCTTGACTTAGGCTCAGGTCACGATCTCATGATTCATGAGTTTGAGCCCCGTGTCAGCCTCTGCGTGGACAGCTCCAAGCCTGTTTAGAATTGTCTCTCCCTCTCTCTGTCTGCCTCTACCCCACTTGTGTGCGCTCGCTTTCTTTCTCTCTCTCTCTCACACCATAAACAAACTTAAAAAATTTTAAAAGGTTGCCAGTAAAGAACCATCGTCTAGCCTGGTGTTTGGTAGCCAGAACATGAGCATGAGCAATTGAAGGACATAACAAGTGTGGTTCTCCTTTTGACAGTCTGGTCACCGTCTGGCCTCAGCAGGTCTCCTGGTAGAACTTTAGCTTCACTGGACTGATGGCATGTGCTTCTCAGTATGTGAGGCCAAGTGTTGGAAAGTAGACTCCAAGGTTTTAACCATGTTGGAACTGGAAGGGGATTCAGACATGAACTCCAGAGCATTCTGTTTGTAGAAGTAGGAAAATGACAGCCAGCCAGACTGTAACCAGTAAAATCATGTTGCTAATAACTGGCTAGCTAGGACTCTAGTCCAGCCTCTGTCTCAAGAGAATTCCTTAACAGAAAACTGCTTTAAATATTTTTAGATACCAAGCTGATTGCTAAGTTATATGGGATAAATATCTCCAAATTTAACTAGATTGAGAAATTTTAAATTATTTTCCATAGAGATCCAATTGGTAAACACATTTTACATTTTGTGAGTTTTCTAAGTGGGAAAAAAATGAATTTGGATGATTTTAGTGTTAGGCCATCATCCTTAGACTTGTAGATTTTTTTTAATTAAAAAAAATTTTTTTTAAGTTTTTTATTTATTTCTGAGAGAGAGAGAGAGACAGCATGAGCAGGGGAGGGTCAGAGAGAGAGGGAGAAACAGAAATCTAAAACAGGCTCCCAGGCTCTGAGCCGGCTGTCAGCAGAGTCCGACGCGGGGCTCAAACCCATGAACCACGAGATCATGACCTGAGCCAAAGTCGGATGCTTAACCAACTGAGCCACCCAGGTGCCCCTAAAAATTTTTTTAATGGATTTTAAAGAGAGAGACAGTGTGAGCAGGGGAGGGTCAGAGAGAGAGGGAGAAACAGAATCTGAAGCAGGCTCCAGGCTCTGAGCTGTCAGCACAGAGCCTGATGCTGGGCTCACAACCATGAACCATGACCTGAGCTGAAGTCACCACCCAGGCGCCCCTGGAAATTTTTGGTGGGACTAGGGTGAGGAGGGTGTGACACTTCATACATCAGACTACATAGCTGCATTAGTTGCTTTGCTACTTTTAAAAATTACCTTTTCTGATTTTATTGTTGTTTTCTCTCCCTGTCCCCCCCCCCAAAGTGAGGTTTTGCAAAGTGAGTTCATCTTTGCCTTTACCTTCCACCTGTTGGGATGGGATATTGGGGGGGAAAATGTGTGCCAGATGCATAAGCCATGGAGCACATGGCTTAGAATTCAGGCCTTTCTGTTCCTGTGAGACTCATTGAGGGCATCTTCCAGCACCAGGTGTTTTTAGTATATGTAATTTTCATGCAGCATAGCCTCTAAACGCACACTGGAAACGTCATCGGGTTCCAGGCCAAAGAAACCATCTGCTGCCCCCACACTGGGACGAAGACAAGGCTAGGGTTGGTGGGCACATTCAATGCCAGTCATCAGGGAAGCGCCTTCCTGAGGGAAACTATGAATTCTGCCTTCCACGGCCCGGAAGTAAGACGTGGCCTCACAGAATAGAGGACGTTTCCACTTAGATGCTCCAAAGGCACCTCTAAGTGTACCTGTCAGACTTCATTTCAGTCTCCCATGTCCCCCCACCTGGATAGTACGTTCCCTGTACAACTGAAGCTCGATGTTTGGGACGCTCCCGCAGCCCCTCCCCTTACCCGCCACATACAGTGGTTTACATCTCAGCTTTTCTCAGCCGCTGCTTCCTCTTGACCCCGGCATCACTTTCTTCGTTGACTTCTGGATTTGAAGATGAGTGAGGGGCTAAGAGTATGGACTATGGAGTCAGACTTGAATGTCCGCCCCTCCACTTAGCAGCCATGAGAACAGCCAGGAGAAGTGGGGTTAGGAAACCCATTGCAGCATTTGTTATTCTGACGTTGAGTCACTCATTATCTGCCCCAGAGTTCCCCAAACCTCAGTCATTCCCACACCCACACAGAGCTTTGTACCACCTGTACTATTACTTACTTAATATTTCCAAATCCATTCGCCCCTTAAAACTTGTATTTATTTTTAAAGTATCCATGTTCCTATTCTAGCTAAATATTGTCTTAGCCCCCGAGGCCTGCGGTTGGAGATGAAGAGGAAGCTTAGCAAATGCTGGAGCATTAGTAGAGAGCTCTTCACACCGAACAGAGACTTTCTCCCCCATGACCACCTGCATGGCCTTGAGGGTTGTTTTCAAGGGAGTTACTGGCTCACTGTGATTCTGTGTTACTGCTTTCTTTTCATGCCACCTAAAATAATTCAGAATCATTTTGGAAAACACTGGTCTTAATGTATCATCTCTCCTCATTCTTTTAGAAATACTTCTTTTAGACCCACGACTTAGAAGATGCTTAGAAATATTTTTTCATGGGTTGTGAAAATTTGAGTGTTTGGAGGTGAACAGAAACCCACTCTGGTGATTTGAAGGCAGCCTCGTCTGGGTGGGAAGACTTGGAAGAGAAGAGGTTGGGAAAATGAGAGATGTACCTGTTCCAAGCTGGATGTCTCATCTTCTGACAACCTGAGAGAAACCGAGGCCACGGAAAGCCTGAGGCTAAAAAGTGGAATGTCGGAAAATAAGGACTCTGGGAATTTCAGGCAAGGACAGAGAGTGGGTGGAAATGAAATTTAAGCTCTCTGTTTTTCTGAAGTAAACTTGAATTTAATTAAGATGTGTGTGTAGGCTTGTTGTAAGGAAATTAAATGGTGCCTTGAGCTGCAGCCTTCTACGGAAATTTTGATAGAAGTGTTGTCCAAAAGTAAAGTATGCCCTCAGTGAAAGCTATGCTTTAACACCTCAGCATATTTACTCCAGTGCGTACAACTGTGTTAGGGCCAAAAGTCCTTTTTTCTGTCTCTGTAAAGATACTGTGATAATCCAGAAGGCATGGAACTCGATTCCAGATAGTCAGTGGTGTACTATTTTAAGCTCACTAATTGGAACAGGTGGCCTCTATTTGAGACTGACTCTCTAGTTGGCATAGGTTTTAATTTATCTGAAAATATGAGGCCCATTCAGTAAGAGCTGTTCAGGCTGTGTATTGGCTTCAGGCAAAGTGCTTGAAAGCTTCAACCATAAGCACAGAAGGCTGAGAGGAAGATCGAAGAAATGCAGCTTAATAGTTGCTGCTTTGATTCAATTCTTAACTTTTGGGTGTGGAGCTAGTCCGGGAACGCTGTGGTGTGAGGCAGGTCCAGATGCTTGAGAGGGTTCCTTGTAAACATTTCTCCACAGGACAGTGTCTGAAGTATCTCCCTTGAGTCCACCCCACAAGATGGCATGGCTGAAGAGGACTTCACTCAGTTCTCATGTTTTCTAGGGATTAGCACATCTTCAGGCATGAGCTGAGGAGGTGTGCCTGACTGACTGGCTTACCTCAAGCACTCAAGTTGAGATACTCTAAAAACACCTCTAATGAAATCAGAGGTGGTCTCTAGATTATGAACTTCTTCAACTGGACCGCTCCCCTCCCTTTTTTTAAACCGTAAACGTATGTTTTGCAAGGTGTCCTGTGAATCTCTTTCTTTAAATCCTTCAAGAGGACAGAATCCCAGTTTCTTCCCCTGACACCTGGAGTCTCTCATCTGACCTTTGTCTTTCTCCCACTCTCAGCCCTTGAACTCTGGCATCCTTCTTTGTGGACTCCCTTGGCTCCCCTCTGTGTCTGTGGGCACCTGCTCCATCCTTTCACATGGGGATGGTTGTGTTCTTTTTATTGACATGTAGATCTCGGTACCTGGTTGGGGCTTTGTAAACACTAATGGAATGGATGTGTGAATGTGGGTATGTTGTGAAATTGCACTGTGGGACTTGAGAAGCTGGGAAAGATACTTTGCTCTTGAGCCATATCAGTGCAGGTTAATCCACCTTATTTTAATTGCTGGCAGGATTCCAGTTTATGGGTATTCTACAATCTACTTAATGTTATAACCTTACTGAAGGACACATACATTGCTTCCAGACTTCAGTGCCTGTCCTTGGACATGCTTCTTTGTGCACATGTGAAGAATATATTAGGCTAAATTCTTTTTTCTTTTTTTTTTTTTTTAAATTTAAATGTTTAGTTTTGAGAGAGTGCAAGTGATGGAGGGGCAGAGGAAGAGGGAGACAGAGGCTTCAGGCTCTGAGCTGTCAGCACAGAGCCTGATGTGGGACTTGAACCCATGAACTGTGAGATCATGACCCGAGCCAAGATCAAGAGTCAGACACTTAACTGACTGAGCCACCCAGCCATCTGTAGGGTAAATTCTTAAAAGTGGAATTGCTCAGCAAAGAGTGTATGTATTAAAAAAAATTTAATGTTTATTTATTTTTGAGAAAGAGCACAAGCAGGGGAGGCACAGAGAGAGAGGGAGAAACAGAATCCATAGTATGTTCCAGACTCTGAGTTGTCAGCCAGAGCCTGATGCAGGGCTTGAACCCACAAACAGTGAGATCATGACTTGAGCTGAAGTCGGATGCTTAACTGACTGAGCCACCAAGGCACACCAGAGTGTATGTATTTTAAATTATGATATTGACAAATTGAACACAATACCTCCTCTGTCACACACTAGGAGCTAGGGGTGCAGCAGTGAATGGAACTGGAGAATTTGTATAACCCTCAATGTACAAGCATGCCTCAACTCAAGATTTTCTGACACAGCGTATTCTGAAATGTTTTGATCTTGACTGTCTGCTGCATGAAAACTGGTAGCTCATTTTAATTTATATTTTTCCTGATAAAATTAGGTTAGTCATATTTAAAAAATTTTTTATTTTGAAATAATCAGCTACCCCCCAGGAAGTTGCAAAAAACAGTATAGGGTTGTATCCCTCCCCCAGACTCTCCCAGTGGCTACATCTTATGTAACTTATTACAAAAGGTTGATCATATTTTTACATTCTTCATCACTGGGCTGTGAACTGTTAATACATTCTGGCCACTTATCTAGTGGGTTATTAATCTTTTAAACTGTTTTGCAGAAGTTTTTTTTTTACTTATTAAATAAGTTGTTTTGTCCACATATCTTCTCCATTTCGTTATTCCTGACTATATTTTCTACTATTGTGTAACATTACTGTAGATTAGCAACCTAAAACTCCTATGATGATGTCACAGTTTCCGTGGACCAGGAGAGCAGGTGCAGCTTACCCACATCCTTCACGTTGTTCATGGTGAGGTCTGGTTAATATTTATTCAGTGTTCGCCGTATGCATCCACTCCCCAGACTTTCATCAGTCTAAAATCAAGGTGTCAGCCAGGACTGCAGTCTAGTCTGTAGTCCCTCGTCTGAGGCCTGGAATCCTTTCCCAGCCTCACTGGTTGTTCACTGAATTAAGATCCTTGCACCTGGAAGACTGAGGCCCTCAGCCCCAGAAGCTGCCCACTGTTCCTGCCGCTGGGCCCCCTCATAATGTGGTAGTTGGTTTTTTTCAAGGCCAACGGAACAACTCTTAGTTTTGTCTCTTCCTCTAGACCCTCTCAAAAGGTTTACCCAGTTAGGCCAAGTGCACCCAGACAATCCACCTTTTTAGTAACCAGAGTCATCTGATTTGGAACCTTAATCACATCTGCAAAATATTTTCATCTTTGCTGTATAATGTAATCATGGGAATAAAGCCTCATATTCACAAGTCTTGCTCACATACAAGGGAACGGTATCCTATAGGATATGTGTACCAGCAGGTAGGAATCTTAGGGACCATTGTAGAATTCTACCTTCTACATTGTTTCAAGGATATGTTGCATGTGTGAAGAGCATAGAGCCTGGCATGTAGCCAAGAATGTATATTAACAAGACCTTGCCATAAAGATACATAGAAATTTTAGGGCTTATAGGATTTGTGTCATTCTTACAATGGCCTTTGAGATTCTTTTAAGAACCCAAACACCATGTTCTTCTAATACAGTTTATTTACGATTATTTTTATAAATTTTATCTTTGGCCAGTTTTTTACAGTGTAAGTAAACTTTACCCCAACATGAGGTAAAGGCTCATGAGGCTTGAACTCACAACCTCATTCACCATCAAAAGTTGCATGCTGTCCCGAGCCAGCCAGCTGCCCCAGTCTTTGGCCCATTTAGAATTTGGTTCCCTGTAACATGTCTTCACATAAGTGACAGTTATTCCTATACCATTTTTTTTTTGCAGTTACCTGCCTTTAAAAATATACTGCTGTCCACATCTGTAGTTTTATTTTTAAAAATTTCTACTTTTTTTCTAAGTTTTAAAACTTTTTTTAGAAAGACTATTGAGTCAGTTTATAATTTTGGTACATTTATTCTGGATTGATACCCCTTCCCCGCTCAAACCAGGATTGGAAATGAGCATTTTGAGAACTCTGGCTCATGTATTCAGAAACTTTCAAACAGACATGATCCTAGCTAGACCAAAAGGTAGAGGGGAAGAGATGGTCAAGTTTGCTGTTTTTTTTTTTTTAAATTTGTTTTCAGTTTTCTCTTTTGAACTAGAATAGTGTAGCGCTTGCTTCAGCAGCACATGTACTGAACTAGAATAGTGCCTCTCAACAAGTTCTATTTATTTATTAAAATTTAAAAAAATTTTTTTTTAATTATTATTATTTTTTTTAGTTTCTGAGAGACAGAGAGACAGCATGAGCAGGGGAGGGTCAAAGAGAGGGAGACACAGAATCTGAAACAGGCTCCAGGTTCTGAGCTAGCTGTCAGCACAGAGCCTGCTGCGGGGCTCGAACTCATGAACCGTGAGACCATGACCTGAGCCAAAGTCGGACACTTAACCGACTGAGCCACCCAGGCACCCTCAACAGGTTCTATTTAATATAGAATCCACTCCACGCTGTTATAGTATGAAAAATGTGTATTGTCGCTTCCTAAACTGGCTTTGCTGCCTTAATCACCTGCAGCCGACCATACCAGCTGGGGGGATGGAAGAGCAGAGACTCGGCCTAACTCTGTATTCTGGGGCAGCAGACCATGTTCAGGCTTGCCCTCATCTTTGTGAACACATCCAGTGTCCTTGTGCTGTCCTTGTACTAGGGCATGTAAGTTGATTTGTCACTCGTTAGGATAATGAATATAAGAAGAGTTCGTATTTGTAGCTGATAAGCTGGGCTTTTTAAAAATTTGTTTATTTACTTAAATTTATTTATTTATTCTGAGAGACAGAGTGTGGAAAGGGCAGAGAGAGGGAGACAAAGAATCCCAAGCAGGCTTCACACCATCAATGTGGAGCCTGACATGGGGCTTAAACTCACAGACTGTGAGATCATGAGCTGAACCACCCAGGTGCCCCAAGTTTATTTTTTTGAGAGAGATAGAGAGCGAGTAGGGGAGGGGCAGAGAGTAAGAGGGAGGCAGAGGATCACAAGCAGGTTCTGCACTGTCATCGAGGACCTCGATATTATAACCTGAGCTGAAACCAAGAGTTGGACACTTAACCAACTCAGCCACCCACGTGTCCCAAGTTTTTTCTTTATTTGGCTTGATTGTCCTTATTTGTAGGTTACCCCTGTGGCTTGCTAAATAGCACTAGGTATTTAGGGGTTTTGTGCACGTGTGTTAATTATTGAGAGGTTCACCTGCCTTCTCATCTTCACATATGACACAGAGGGAGGTTAAAACTGTATCTGTGTCCAGAAACTAGCACTTAACATTTCATAACCTGACCTAGGAGCATATGAATGGTGAAATGAATTTGCCTTCATCGTGTGTGCTTTCATTTGAGAAGGGCATCATGCTTATAAAAAGCCTCCTGACTTTAAGAAATTACCAAGTAATATTTGTTGTATGAAACCAGCCAAAGTTTACCTCCTATATTGAGCAATTTAGAGCTACTCACTGAATTGTCATCTGTTGGATAATCATCTTTTTTTTTTTTTTAATGTTTATTTATTTTAGAGCAGGGGAGGAAGAGAGAGCAAGGGGAACAGAGGATCTGAGGCGGGCTCTGCGCTGACAGCAGTGAGCCTGATGCTGGGCCCGAATCATGAATCATGAGATCATGACCCAAGCCAAAGTCGGACACTTAACCCACTGAGCCACTCAGGTGCTCCTATGCAAGTCTTCTTTCATTCATTTGTGTCCTGTTACCACGGTGAAGCACTGGACGGTCTTCTACCCAATTTTGGTCTGTTCTCAGCCCTCAGAAATGCTCTGTTGTTTGGTGGGTGGGAGCACATTAAATCCTACTGTTGAGAAATTTGACTAACAATGATCTGATGGCAAAAAGGTTTTTTATATACTGAGGGCTCAAATTAAGCTCTCGTTTTTATTTTTATTTATTAAAAATTTTTTTGTTTGGGGCGCCTGGGTGGCTCAGTCGGTTAAGTGTTGGACTTCAGCTCAGGTCATGATCTCATAGTTTGTGGGTTTGAGCCTCACATTGAGCTCTGTGCTGACAGCTAGGAGCCTGGAGCCTACTTTAGATTTTGTGTCTCCCTCTGTGCCCCTCCTTTGCTCATGCTCTGTCTCTCTCTTGAAAATAAATACATGCTAAAAATTTTTTTTAAGTTTTTTTTTTTGTTTATTAGTAAACTCTTCACCCAATGCAGGGCTTGAACTCATAACCCTGAGATCAAGAGCCATATGCTCTGTCGACTGAGCCAGCCAAGTGCCTCTAAGATCTCTTTTTTGGAGGGGGGTGGGAGTCACCTGGGTGGCTCAGTCATTTGTTTAATTGTCAGACTTCGGCTCAGGTCATGATCTCACACTTTGTGGGTTTGAGCCCCGCACTGGGTTCTGTGCTGGCAGCTCAGAGCCTGGAGCCTGTTTCGGATTCTGTGTCTCTCTCTCTCTTTCTGCCCTTCCCCCGCTCATGCTCTGTCTCTGTCTCAAAAATAAACTATTAAAAAAAAAAAGATTTTTTTTTTAATAGTTTATTTTTATTTATTTTGAGAGAGTGTGTGCACATGCACACACTATTGGCCCAGAGCCTAATTTCCGGGCTTAAACCCATGAACTGTGAGATATGACCTGAGCCGAAATCGAGAGTCAGACATTTAGTGGACTGAGCCACCCAGGTGCCCCATAAGTTCTTATTTTTAAAAAAAGGCTTAGAGTTAAAATGTGAACTCTTCAGCCTTGTTGCTGTTTGAGGAAAGTTCTGCAAACTGAGCCCACCATTCTGACATTGTTGGGGGCTTTTATTTCTTGGGGCAAATAGGAAATGAATGAAATAGTTTTGTTTTATGTGGCTGTCTTTAGATGTTGATACCTTCTCAACCTTCCTTTTTTAAAGTAATTTGTTGTACATTTGGGGTAATTTTAATGGTAACAGATTTGCTAAGTAAGAATAATATATATTGTTGAAAGACAGAGACACTGAATTCATATACAGAGATTATTTTATGTTTTTCAGTACTTTAGACATTTCAGAAGTCACAGTTTCTTTGTTAGTAAATAATTCTTTAAAATATTTGTTCCAGGGAGCCTGGGTGGCTCAGTCGATTAGGTGGCTGGCTCTTGATTGTGGCTCAGGTCATGATCTCATGGTTTGTAAGGTAAAGCCCCATGTTGGGCTCCATGCTGGCAGTGCAGAGCCTGCTTTGGGTTCTTTCTCTCCCTCTTTTTCTGCCCTTACCCTGTTCATGCTGTCTTTCTCAATTAAATAAGTAAACATTTAAAAAATTAAGAAATAAAATACTTGTTCCTTAGTTTATTTACATAGTAGCCTAAAATGAGCCTGGATGTTTGTCTGGGGCAGCTGGCTTATTAAATTCTTGGTGGATTTTAATTTTCTTAAGTTTATGCTTGCTTTGGTTGTTTAAGGTTGAAGTTAATGTTCTCTGGAAGTAAATGCAGTGACATCAGGTTCTGAGGTTATAAGGTCATGAAATGGCTCATCAGAAACCTCAGCTTACATCATATTTAAAAAATAAACCAGATTCACAGAGGGGAGGATGTTCTGAGCATGAGGAAAACCCGTATCAAATCATTAACCACATAGTTCTGGATAAATAGTAGACAGATTTATCTTTAATTAGTAATTGAGTCAGACATGGAAAAAAAATATTTTAAAAATATGATACCCATATACCTGTGTCCTAGATTTAACAGATGGTAACATTTTGCCATGTTTGCATCAGATTTCTGCCACTTATTTTTAAGAAATAAATGGTCCCAGATACAGTTCTCTGGGTGCCTTCGAGTCTCTTCTGGTGTCCTCAAGGGTCTCCATGACCTGACATTGCTGTGCTTCCTTCCTTTGCATACTTTCATGCATTGAATGAACCCATAAACAATATATACTGTTGCTTCCTATATTAAATATTTATATACATGACGTCTCTTTTGTAACTTGCTATCTTTAACTTGCTAATTATTTTATTTCATTTTAGGTTTTAGGCTTTTTTTTTTTTTAAAGTTCTATCTAAGTAATCTTTATACCCATCATGGAGCTTGAACTCACCACCCCAAGATCAAGCGTTGCATGTGCTTCTGACTGAGCCACCTGGGCGCCCCCCAGCATAGTGTTTTTAAAACTTATCCTGCTTCATTTCCATTGTTTTTTTAACTGCTGTACATGTTTTTAGTATATGAATAAACCAGAGTGTGTTGATAGTCATTCTTCTCATGGTGGACCTGTAGCTCAATTCAGAGGTTTGTAGACTCGTGCGAGAGTTTCTCAGGGGAGAGCTACCTACAAGTGACATTAGTGGGGCAAAAGAAGAAGAACATTTTCCGCTTTACCATCAGTTCTTAAGTAGCTTTATCAAGTCCTTGTACTTATAAGAGTGACTTGTTGAAGCCACATTTTAATATGTCTCACAGGAAATTGTCATAATGAGGCTAAGATTCTGTGTAGGTGTTAAATAGTGTTTGTTTCAAGTTTGTGTGCATTTTAATTTTGCTTGAAAGGAAATAGAAAGTTATTTTGAAATTGCTGGTAGGCAGTTTTTCAGACCTTGTCAAGAATTTAGCATTTCTTGTTAATGTCTCTAAAAATTGTGTCAATATTTTATTTATGGAGATGATATTTACATACAGTACATCTCCCGCTTTACATGTACAGTTATATGAATTATGACAAGCACAGTCTTCTAGTCACCATCCAGGTAAAGTACAGAATGTTTCTCTCTCCACAGAAAATTCTTTTTTTCTTTATAGTCTGTCCTCTCTTCTGTCCCCAGCCCCAGCAGCCATTGGTCCGATTTTTGTCCTTGTGATTTTGTCTTTTCCATAGTGCACTGTAAATGGAATCAGTTAGTAAATAGCCTTTCTAAGTGCTTCTTTCACTTAGCATAATGCCTTTTTTTTTTTAAAGTTTATTTATTTATTTATTTAGAGAGAGAGCATAAGCAGGGGAGGGGCAGAGAGAGAATTCCAAGCAGGCTCTGCACTGTCAGTGTGGAGCCCAATGTGGAACTTGAACACATGAACTGCGGGATTATGACCTGAACCAGTCAGAGCTTAGCTGACCTCGCCACCTAGGTGCCCCTCCTTTATGGGTAATCCTTTTAAGGTTCCTTTATGTTGCAGACCTCCTGGGTGGCTCAGTTGGTTGACTCTTGATTTTAGCTTAGGTCATGATCTCATGATTTGTGGGATCGAGCCCTGCCTTGGGCTGTTCACTGACAGCACAGAGCCTGCTTGGGGTTCTTGCCCTCCCTCTCTCTGCCCCTCCCCTGCTCGTGCTCTCTCTCTCAAAAATAAATACACTTAAAAAAGATTCCTTCATGTTGTCTATGTTAGTGCTTCATTCCTTTTTAGTGATAAGTATCAGTATATTTTTAGGAGTACTGAAGTATGCATGTATGAACAGAGAGGAAAAATGACTTAAATCCCATGCTTCTTGTATGAGTGAATTTATGTTTTTCTCAAGTCACTACCACAGCAGCATAAAAAGTTTAGAGTATCTGTTTCCACAGTCAGCATATTAATTTGTAATCCTGTTACTTTTTGAGTGTTTCATTACTTCAGAAGATTAAGTGTGCATGAAATCAGGGCCACTGTTCTGTGTCTTAGCCTAGTGTGGTTTTTATGTATTTGTATATTTTGTGTACTTGTATTTCTTAGGGAGAAGTCCCACAACTTTCTCTGGACTGGTTGCCAGTGTCAGGTGACCTGTAAGAATGATGAAGAACTGCTGGTCTCTTGTTTCAGAATTAAAACCTTCAGTTTATTGAAGCATATGTATCGACATGTCAGTGGGTCGTGCTTTTATGTGGGTTGAAAGCGTTTACAGACTATTTGCACGGAAAGCAGTTGTTTCTGTTTATGAGGTGGCGTGTACAAATAGAATATTAGTAGAGCGAGCGGAAGTAAGTTCTGCCAGCACCTTGACACGGGCTTAGTGCAGGTTAAAACTACGGCAGTGCCCACGGCAGTTATCCTCGTTTTATGGTTGGAGAACGGAGGCCCAAATGGGTAAATGCCTTGTGCAGGGTCATACAGGCCGGATGTGACAGGCGTAGGACTTGAGCCCAGCTTGGTTTGCATTCCAGAGCCTTTGCCCCTGACCGTTAGGTGACCTGTTCCACATCAGCAGGGACGGAGATACAGACACCCGAGTGCAGACGCTAGTCGCCTCCGGGTAGTAAAATGATAGGTGCTCTATTTTCTTTCCTCTGGCCTTTCTGTATTTTCATAGCTTTTCTAAAACAAACATTTTTGCGATGAAATCTTGCTACATGATGAGAACGTTTATCCTGAGAAGATAAATCACATTAATGCCATAACTTTTTGATTTTCTATTTCTTTTGCCCTGGATCTGGGGAAGGCTCAGCAGTCAAGACTCATGACCGCAGTGATGGCAGCCAGGAGCAGGGCTGCGCTGCCAATATCCCAAGCCACGCACCCTGGGGCACGGATCTAGAATTCTCCTCAGGTGCTTTTCTCCCACAGGGCCTGTTTGAAGCAGGGTAGGCCCAAACTCCAGATCTTTTTTTTTTTTTTAATGTTTTATTTATTTCTAGGAGACAGAGAGACAGCATGAGCAGGGGAGGGTCAGAGAGAGAGGGAGTCACAGACTGAAACAGGCTCCAGGCTCTGAGCTGGCAGTCAGCACAGAGCCCGACGCGGGGCTCGAACCCACGAACCGTGAGATCATGACCTAAGCGAAAGTCGGACGCTTAACCAACTAAGCCACCCAGGCGCCCCCCCAAACTCCAGATCTTACTACCAAATGCACAGAGCGTCTGCTTTATGCCAAATCCCCCTTCTTGTGCTGAGTGCTCCGTTGTGTGCTGTGTTCCTCTAGGCCCTGCGGGGAGTGAGGCGTGGACAGTGCTCAGGCTGGGGAGGGCAGCCTGCAGGCGGGTAATGACGGTGCTCCAGACAGCCCTGGCCTCACCTGGACCCTTCTGGGAAGGACTGACCCAGAGCCCACTGAAGGAAGGAATGGGTGCCAGCTGTTAAGCCATTCTGGCCCACCCTCCCTTCTCACACCCTGCCGCAGGGGCATCCCTGGTAGTTGTTTGTGGGACTCTGGTGGCAGAGGAAGACAGATAGTACCACATTTGAAGGTTTGAAGTTCTCCTCTGAGTAGCCCTTGGGCACGTATTGTGTGTGTGTACGTCTGTGATCTCCTCGTGCAGAGGAAGCACTAATCAGCTGCTCTGATTTGACTCAGATGGAAGAAGGACGGGCGGGAGAGGGAGGAACAGCGATGTTAATCGTCATGGCAACCAGCAGGTTTTATAGTGGAAGGTTGCCTTTGTAACCTTAAACCCAGTCACCTTTTTTCTCACCAAAGAGAACAGACTGACGCAAGCCCGAGAAATTATAGTACCATTTTTCAGTGGGCTTTTATTTGCTTCTCAGAATCAGCCTTGCCGTGACTTAAGTTCTTTCGTAGAATGTCAGAGCTGAAAGGCACCCTGGTGCCTCACACAGAACCTTACAAAGGCGGTGGTTGTGGATTTCCTGTTACTACGTGTGTCCCCCCATGTCCGCTCCTGCCCCCCAACTCGGTCTGCAGCACACGGCAGGACTTTCCCTGGGGAGTAGATAGAGGCCATGCACTCCTCCCCGGGGCAGAGCACTCCGTGTGCCCTTTGACCCTGCGTGGTCCTGTCATGCCTGCTTCTTCACCGACTGCCACCCTGTAGACTTGGCAGATGCTTAGACTGGCTCACTCCTGCCAGGCGCCATGTAGGCAGCCTCAGAGTCCGCCCTTCGCTGTCCGAAAGCTCCCGGAGAGTCGAACCCTTGTGGTTTTCTTTTAGTAGCTCCGGTGAGCTTTCCTAGACCCAGGGCACAGAAGGCCAGCGTGAGAGAAAACTGCGAACAGGTGGAGCTCAGCTTGGGAAAACGAGGACTTTCTTGAGCGCCCCAACAGGGTTTGTTTTTGTTTTTTGTTAATTTGCACTTTGAGAGAAGGCAAAAATGTAGGTCCCCCTTTGCTTCCCCTCATTTCTTAATCCCAGGAGTCCTTGGCACCCAGGACCACACCTTGAGACTGACAGCTCTGGGATGCGAGTCCTAATGTGCTTCCTGGGACAGTAGTGTCCAGATTGATGGTACCGGTATCTCCACAGCTTGTGGCCTGGAAAAGGAGTCACTCAGGCACCTTTTCATGGCACCGGATTAAAGAATGAATTTCCTTGGGGTGCCTGAGTGACTCAGTCAGTTAAGCATCTGACGTTAGCTCAGGTCATGGTCTCGCAGTTCTGGAGGTCAAGCCCCGCATGGGGTTCTGTGCTGTCAGCACAGAACCCCCTTCAGATCCTGTCTCCCTTCCTCTCTGCTCCTCCACCACTCGCTTTCTCTCTCAAAAATAATCATTAAAAAAAAAAAAAAAGAATGAGGTTCCTTGTAAACCTTGGCTTGGCTTCTTCCCACCCCTTACCACCGAGTTGTCTCGTTCCTGCCTCTCAGCAGGCCGGGCTGTGGTGTGTGGGAGAGCGCGCGTAAGCAGCCCGGGTGTGAATCATGCTTGTAACCATTCTGTTTTCAGCCTATTCAACAAATACGTATTGAGCACCTACTATGTGCCAGGTGTCCAGGAACCAAAACAAAAATCACCCACTTCAAGCTTATATTCTGATAAGCCCAGGTAGATGGACCAGACCAACAGGTAAAACATACAGTATGTTAAATGGTGATAAGTCCGTGTTGACAGACAAACCAAGGAAAGGGGCTGGGGAGGCCCATAGAAAAAATCCGTTTTAAATAGGAAACTCAAGGAAAGCTCGTCCCAGAGGTATCATTGAGGGAGAATCTGAGGAAGTAAGCCGGGCAGCTGTCTAAGCAGAAGAGCAGTCCGGGGAGAGGGAACAGCAAGTACAGACTGCCTGAGACAGGAGTGTGCCTATTGCGTGTGAGGCACGTCACAGAGGCCGTGGGGCAGGAGCAGAGTAAGGACACAGGTCCAAGAGATATTGGGGGCCACTTTGTTTTCCCAGGTTGCCTTGGGTCCCAGATTAAAGGTGGGCATGAGCTGGCTCAGAGAGACTGTGGGGAGTGGTGACAGTGCCTTGGACGAGGGTGCCAGCAGCAGAGGTGACGGGGAGCGGGGAGTGGCCAGGCCTTAAAAATGCAGGCCCTTCCCCCGCCCCCCCCCCCCCATGGGTGTGCTGAGGGCTCTGGGGCTCTGGGAGGATGGGCCTGGGGTTCTTAGTGTGTGAGCTCATCTTAGACCATTTCCTCATGTAAAAAAGAAATACAATAGGGGCGCCTGGGTGGCTCAGTTGGTTGAGCGTCTGACTTCAGCTCAGGTCATGATCTCACAGTTCATGGGTTTGAGCCCCACGTCGGGCTCTGTGCTGACAGCTCAGAGCCTGGAGCCTGCTTCAGATTCTGTGTCTCCCTCTCTCTCTGACCCTCCCCTGCTCACGCTGTCTCTCTCTTTCCCTCTCTCTCTTAGAAATAAATAAAACATTAAAAAAAAAGAAATACAATTCTTACCTTAGAGTGGTGAAGGCTTCTAAGATCATGTACTGAAAGGGTCTTCCCAGACTCCCTTTCTCCTCTCCCACTGGGCCTGAGGTCCCCCCTCCACACACCCCCCGACGGCCTGTGCCCCAAGTCTGCCGTGAGCCTTCATGTTCTTGTCATTTGCGGTTCACTTGTTTCTCTCCCCACCGGAAAGTGGGCAGGGACTGTGTCTCCTGTGTTTGGCACAGAATGCACAATAAATGTTTGCGTGGATAAAGAAATGGAAGGAAGCAAGGAAGAAAAGAATGAATTAAGAATTTATGCATGGGGGCGCCTGGGTGGCTCAGTTGATTGAGTGTCCCACTGTTTTCTGCTCAGGTCATCATCCTAGGGTTGTGGGATTGAGCCTCTCATTGGGGTCCGCACTGAGTGTGAAGGCTGCTTAAGATTCTGTCTCTCTCTCTCTCTCCACCCTCTGCTCGTGTTCATTCTCGCTCTCTCTCTCAAAAAGAATTTCATGTATAGATAATGAGGGAGCAAAAGGCAAGCTGAAGGCAAAGCACTAGCCAACACATGCTGTGCCCCCCTCCCCCCTCCCCCCTCCCTGTGGGATCTGTGTGACATTCCTCAAGCACTCCCTGGCTGCCCAAGAACAAAGGAAAGGGAAAAACGTGCTTACCTGATGGAGATTACAGCCATGTGGGACGTGAGCCTTTCTATCAGTTTGCAACTGTCTTTTTTATTTATTAAAAAAAGTTATAATTTTTTTATTACTGAGAGAGGGACAGGATGTGAGTGGGGGAGGAGCAGAGAGAGAGGGAGACACAGAATCTGAAACAGGCTCTAGGCTCTGAGCTGTCGGCACAGAGCCCAACGCAGGGCTCGAACCCATCATGACCTGAGCCAAAATCAAACATTCAACTGACTAAGCCACCCAAGCACCCCAGTTTCCAACTGTCTTAATGATTTACAAGAAAAAAAGCAATCTTATCACTAGCCAAACTTTCCAGAAACCTATAGGTTCAATTACAATTTCCTGGGATTCTGTCACCCTTCCCTCCAGAGGAGAGAAAATCTTATATAATCAGTCACGCCTCACACTTAAAATGCAGCTCTTTCTGCCCATAGATCTTGTCTTGTGTTTTAATAAAACTACCGTTTTGCACCGAAGCCATCTCAGGAATTCTTTCTTGGCTTCCAGCTTCAAACCCCAACACTTCAAACTACATTGTGGATACTTGTGTAATGTTTGAGTTCATACATTCCAACAGATGGCTTAGCGTTTAAGGATCTCAAGTGATGACTTAAGGCATTGGCTACATTTGTTATTTAAATAGTCTAATTAGGAAGACACGTACACTTCTCTTCATGTTTTAAAATTTATCTTCTCTGCTTTTGGCTTACAGAGAAGTGTTTCTTCAGAGATGCTAACTGGTGTCTTTACTTAGGTGTTCTTTAAGAATAAAGAATAAACCTCATTAGCAGGTTTCATCAACGGTCTAAGGAAATTTTCCCTAACCATTTTATCATGAAATTTTTCAAGTGCACATAAAATACAAAGATAGTAACAATTTCACACTAACTTAATACACAGATAATAGAAATCAGTACAGGGCAGGTTTTCTTTTGCGTTTAGAATGCTTCTGTTGCCTGTTCTATAATTTGGAGAAGGCACAGTCTGTTAACTTTCCTGTTAGAAAAATTCTGTGTATGACACCTTCTTTCACTGCGAGACCCTTTGACTTTCATCTGGAAATGCTGCATCATGTATATTTAAAGTCAGGCTTATGAGTTGAATTGTGACCCCTCAAAAAGATATGTTGAGGTCTGTGATATTGTAATTTGTAATAAGAAATTTGGTTGATCCTTGAACAATGCAGGGTTGGGGCACGGACACCCCTTTCCCACAGTGGGAAATCCGTTTGTAACTTTGATCTCGCCCTCGAAACCAAAAACAAAACAAAAAAACTACAGGTACCCTACTGTTGACGGGTTACCCATAACCTAAACAGTTAACACATATTTTGTAGGTTATGTGTGTTATATACTGTATTCTTACAGTAAAGTAGGCTAGGGAAAAGAAAAGGTTACTAAGAAAATCATGAGAAAAGACATACAGTACTGTACTACAAAAAAATCCACATGTAAGTGGACCTGGGTCGTTCAAACTCCCGTTGTTCAAGGGTCAAGGGTGTATATTTGGTCTTTGTTTCCATTTCTGACAAAACTCTTGGAATTTCCTAAAAACCTAAAAGGTTGGGGGCTCAGAGAGCTTCTGGGTTGATGAACACATGGAGATTCAGGGATAGCAGCTCCCAGAGAGGGCATGGAAACGCTGCACACCTTCCATGTACCCTTGCTGATCTTCCATTTGGCTATTCCGGAGATACATCCTTTGGTAATAAACTCGTGATCTACTATGTAAATGTTTTCCTGAGTCTGTGAGCCACTCTAGCAAGTTAATAGACTCCGAGGAGAGGGTCATGGAAACCTCTAGTATATGGCCAGTGGGTCAGAAGCACAGGTAACAACCCGGACTAGGATTGGTGGCTGAGATAGGGGGCTGCAGACCCTTAACCTGTGTGACCTGATACTGTCCGCAGGTAGTGTCAGGATTGAGTTGAATTGTAGGACACCCAGCGGGTGTTGGAGGATTGTTTGGTGACCTGTGGTGTGAGAGAAGACACAGGAGTGAGTTTGCCCTTTACAAAAGCCCGAACTCCCAGCACCTCAGAATATGACCCTGCTTGGACATAGGGTCTTTACAGAAGTAGTCAAGTTCAAATGAGGTCATTAGGGTGGTCTGTAACCCAGTACGACTGGTGTTCTTATAAAAAGAGGGGACTGGAGACAGGCATGCAGAGAAGAAAGATGATGTGAAGACCTAGGACCGTTGGAGGATCGGTGTGATTTGTCTACAGGCCAAGGAATGCCTGATGAGGCTGCCAGAAGCTGGGAGAGACACCTGGATGGTTCTTCCCCAGCACCTTCAGAGGGAGCATGGCCTTGCTCACACCTTGATTTCAGGCTTCCAGAACTGAGAGGTCATGAGTTTCTGTTGTGTTCACCTACCCAGTTTGTGGTGCAGTCCCAGGAAACAGTCAGCCGTCACGTTTCCCAGTGACCGAAGAAGTGCTAACACCCGGGCCCAGCGTGAGTGGAAGTCCAGAAGGCTTTGGAGCCTCGGGGTGGTACTTGCTCAGCGGCTGGTTATCTCTGGGATCCCCCAGATACAGTTAAATTAATATTCTTTGCCATCTGAATAAATAGATCATTTTAAATTGTTTGTCGCAAACCCGTGGAGCCTCCAAAAATATGCCTGTGGAGCCAGATTGAAAAACCCTGATGGGGGAATAAGAGAAACAGCTAGAATTTGGTTCTGAGTTCAAATGCTCTCTCTGCCACTTGGCCAACTGCATAATCTTTCAGAGTCTGTTCTGCACCTGTAGAATTGGAATGATACTTCTCTCCCCTGTGGATTGTGAGTTTAGAACTAGAGGTTATGAAAATGGTCTAGCATCAAGCCTTGTCCCTGGCACGTGCTCAGGAGGAGGTTGAAGAATGGATCTGGGTTGGAGGTAAGAATCAGATAAGGGCCAGGGTAGGATGGGTCCTGGCCGGGGGATCAGATGGGGTCTGACCCCCCTGTTTGAACATTGAGAGGTTTTCATCCGAGTGGTTTTACTACCTCAAAGAGAGCATCTGGTGCAGGTGTGAGCCTTGTTTCCTTAACGAGGCACAGAAAAGCCCCAGAGGCTGGTCCAAGGTCAGGCGGTCTTGTTTGGTCTGTTTTCTTGGTCAGGTGGTCTTGTCATTCAGGCTGTTTTTTTTTTTCTATTTTAATGTTTATTTATTTTTGAGAACGTGAGAGACTGAGAGCAAGCAGGGGAGGAGCAAAGAGAGAAGGAGACCTCACAGAATGTGAAGCAGGCTCCAGGCTCCGAGCTGTCAGCACAGAGCCTGACGCAGGGCTCGAACTCATGAACCATGAGAACATGACCTTAGCTGAAGTCGGACACTTAACTGACTGAGCCACTAGGTGTCGGGCTATTTTCTTAACGGGACAACCAAAAACAGCAAACAAAAACCTGGTTGTGTTGTTTTTTTCCTCTTTTTGGTTCTTTTAAATAACAGCTTTATTGAGATAATTCACATACCATACAGTTCACTCATTTAAAAGTGTAGACTTAATGGTTTTCAGTATATTTGCAGAATTGTGCAATCACCACCACAATCAATTTCAGAACATTTTCATCACCCCACAGACTAACTCTGCACCCATTAGCAGTCGCTCTCTATTTCCTCCCTCCCAAACCCCCAGGCCAAACCAGCCACTAATTTACTTTCTGTTTCTCTGCATTTGCCTGTTATGGACACTTTCTGTAAATGGAATCCAATGTCATGTGGTCTTCTGTGTCTGCCTTCTTTCAGTCGGCATCAAGTTTTCCAAGGTTCGTCTGCGTTGTGGCTTCTGTCAGCACTTCATTTCGTTTTATTGCAAAATAATCTTCCATTGTGTGGTTGTGACATACGTTTTGTTTATCTGCTCCTCAGCTGATGAACACTGGGTTGGTTGTTTCCAGTGTCGGGTTCTTAGGCCGTAAATATCCGGGTACATGTTTTTCCGTGGACATAGGCTCTCCTTTCTCTCGGGTACCTACCTAGGAGTAGAGTTTCTGGCTCACATTGGTAGTTCTGTGCATAACCTTTTGAGGAACTGCCAGAGTTTCCCCAGCAGCTGCTCTGGTTTACAGCTCCACGGGCGGTGCATGAGGGTTCCGACTTCACATCTTCACCAGTGCTGCTTACTACCTGCTTTCTGGTGATAGTCTTTCTGGTGGGTGTGAACTGGTGGCTCTCTGTGCTCTTGTGTTGGTTTTTGAAATTTCTTTTTTTTTTCTTTGAGAGAAAGAGCAAGTAAGGGGAGGGGGCAGAGGGAGAGAATGTTAAGCAGGCTCCACGCTCAGCACAGAGCCTGATGTGGGGCTTGATCCTAAGACCCTGAGACCGTGACCTGAGCCGAAATTAAGAGTTAGACGCTCAGCTGACTGAGCCACACAGATGCGCTTTGAAATTTCTTTAAAAATTTTTTATAATGTTTATTTTTTTAATTTTTTTTTTTTAATTTCTAGGAGAGAGAGACAGCGTGAGCAGGGGAGGGTCAGAGAGAGAGAGGGAGTCACAGACTGAAACAGGCTCCAGGCTCTGAGCTGGCAGTCAGCACGGAGCCCGACGCGGGGCTCGAACCCACGAACTGATAGATCATGACCTAAGTGAAAGTCGGACGCTTAACCAACTCAGCCACCCAGGCACCCCTATAATGTTTATTTTTGAGAGAGGGAGAGAAGCAGAGGCAGAGAGAGAGACACAGAATCTGAAGCAGACACTAGGCTCTGAGCTGTCAGCACAGAGCCCTACATGAACCCACAAACCATGATATCATGGCCTGGGCTGAAGTCTGCAGCTTAACCGACTGAACTACCCAGGCACGTGCCTTTAAAATTTCTTTTAATCAAAGTAGTTGTATTCCTTATATGAGAAAGGAAGTGGAATATCTCTAGTTGAGAAGGCTGGTATGATTAATAACTTCTAAATTAACTTCCATACTTTTACATATTCCATCTTTAAAAGTAAGCTCTACTCCCAACTTGGGGCTTGTACTCAAAACCCTGAAATCAAGAGTTGCATACTCTTTGGGCTTCTGGGTGGCTCGGTTGGTTGAGAATTTGCCTTTAGCTCAGGTCATAATCTCACAGCTCATGGCTTCAAGCCTCATGTCGGGCTCTGTGCTGACCGCTCAGAGCCGGGAGCCTGCTTCGGATTCTGTGTCTCCCTCTCTCTCTCTGGCCTTCCCCAGCTCATGCGCTGTCTCTGTCTCTCTCTCAAAAATAAACAAACATTAAAAAAAAGTTGGATGTTCTTCCGACTAAGCCAGCCAGGCGCCCCCATGGTCCTTACTTACTAGTGATTTCTTGAAGTCAGTCATCCAAAACCAGTGTTGGATAGAATAATTGTGAGTTTGAACAGTGTGGCTTGCACCTCCTTACTGAAGCGCCCAAGAACAGGCACCTGGAGCTTCAGGGGCCTTCCCACTGCAGAGCCAAAGGGTGGAAGGCTTGGTCAGCAGCCAGCCTTTGGAGGGACGGTAGTAGGTGTCTGGCCCCTTGTCACTGTATTGAAGTGGCAGGTGCATTTACTCCTCTGATTCTCCCAAGGGTGAGCCGCTGCCATGCAGATACGGTAGTTATTATAAATGGGTACAGCCCGAACAGCACAGATAGACTCCAGGTCTTCTTTACAGACAGCTTTACAGCCTGCAAATTCCCTTGTAAAGAGCAAGCAGCCTAACAAAATGCATAGCACCTGTGAGGCCAAAAAAAAATGCTGGTTTAATGAATGAATAGCTTTGGCTTTGGGAGGCAGACACCATTGTAGCATCACGGCTGGAGCAAGCTGTTAAGCTCTGGAGCCTCCTTATTTAAGAGAGAGGTGCCGCTTGCCTCTGTTGCAGCATTTCCCACGGTGAGCACCTGGCTCCTGGTATGCGCCCAGCAAATGTTCATTCACTTTCCTTCAGTCGCTCTGCTCTTTATCTCATATTTTTCTCTACAGGTTTAGCCCGGCTCCAGATAGGACCGAACACAGGGTTGATTGTACTGTTTTGCTTATCTTTTCTTTACAGAGAAATAATGAGCATTTGGCAAAAATTAAGTATTGATGGAAATGAATATTGCAATTTGGTAGCTGCTGATTGACATATGTTAGCTAAGTAGCTACTCAGATTTCAGGAAGCTTGGCTAGAAATTAAAAAAAAAAAAAATCCTAAGAAGAGTTACCCTCTTTGTCAGGTGCTTATTTGTAAAATTGTCTTCTTTGGAATGTCCCAGCTAAACAGTTTTTATAAAACACTGGCTGAGCTTTGGCTCAAGAGTTCAAGTTAGCCTGCATGAAAGCTCAACTTCAGTGGATATAAAAGGGTTGGGTCCTTTTTTGGAGCCTCTTTGCTTTGGAGAGAGAGTTTTCTCTTTTTCTCTTCTTTCTTTCCTTCTTTCCTTCTTTCCTCCTCCCCTCCCCTCCCCTCCCCTCCCCTCCCCTCCCCTCCTCTCCTCTCAGAAAGGGCTGTTCCTTTGGTCAGTGGGTCTTTTTTTAGACTTGCAGGGAAGTCATAGTAACAGGCTCCAGGTCTGATTGGATTCCATGGCAACAAAGGGTTGTGACTTTATTAGAGAAGAGTAGAGCATGCCAAGAAAGATAAAAATCAGAGTACGGAAAATGTCCGACCAGATGCATGTGCTTTTGTGGACGGCGAGCCCTGCGATGAAACCGTTCCCGGAATGGTCATCGGTCTCTGTTGCAAATTTGAACCCCACTGGGTTATCATTGCGTCATAGGGATCAGCGCTTACTTCCAAAAGATCTGCCTGCATCTTCATTCATCCTTTTTTATATCTCGATATATTAAAAACAAAAAACGGTAATGATAAGAACCTAAGCAGAGATGATTCTGATTTCGAAGGTGGAAAAGAAATTTAGCTTATTCTTTGTGGAACTGATTACAGCTGTAAACTGTGAGACCGTGTGGGAGGGCCAATTAGAGGCAATTATAACTCGATTGAACGCCCCCTGAATTAAAGCTTGCTGTGTGCATTCCAAGCTGGGGGTCCTGTTTCCCATCCCTGTTCCTTGTGGATGAGTGTGGAGGTACCAGGTCCAGGATAAGGTTGTGGAATCTCCGTAGGAGATGTTCTCTGCTCTCTCCCACAGCAAGCTGCAGGCTGATGTTCTGACCTGACGTGTTGCGATTTGTTAGAGTCCTTTTTACTAAAGGTCCTAATATTTGGCAAAGAAATAGCGAGAATTTCGAATCCTCTTCCCCGGGTTATGAATGTGTAGGACTGTCTTTTTTAATCAGATGTGCTGTGTTTATGTTTCTCCTCATACTGATACTGAAAGTGGAAAAACTCCAAAGAGCAGGTGGAAGTTATGACATGCCCCCTGGGTTCAGACTTCATGAGTCACTCACTTACAGCCACATCATGATGAATCAGAGACTGCACAGGTACTCATGATAAACATTAATAAGTAGTATTGGTAGAAGAGGAAAGGGATGAGCTCACCAGGTTTTCGGTATCCCAGCTACTATTAATCAGACGTTAAGTCTTTGGGGAAATTATTTAACTTCCTTGGGCCTTGGTTTCTTTATCTTCAAATGGGTTTGACCTGAATTAGTGTGTGCCAGACCTCCCTGCTTATGGGATTAACTTGGGGCGCTGGTGTAAGAGCTGGAACCTCTGTTGGAGATTTTGATTCACTAGGTGTGGGGTGGGGCTGGCAGAGCAGGGACCCAAGGTCATCTTACAGTCGGATGTTCAGGAAACACCAGACTAACTTAATCCTTTTGAAACTTTACTTGGTTGTAAGAAGGTGGGGGTGGAGGTGGGAGAGAGAAAGGAGGCCGTAGGATGCAGGCCCCCAGGTTCTGTCCCTGCACTGCAGGTCTAGGCAGGGCCCAGGAATCAGGCGATTGTGGCCATAATTTGAGAAACGCTGGTCTTGTACTACTTGAGCTCCCCGCGTGCCCCAACGATGGCCCTTCCACATATCGCCGGTGAGAACCACAAATAAGCTGGAAGAGGTGGGTTGATGGCAGGCCTTGGAGGGTCCCCCAAACTCCACATCGCTCTTTGTAAAGGTTATTTGTCTTAAAATCTGGGAGTTGTGTAGCAGTTCACACAATTTTCTATTCTGTGCTGTGTTGTTTCCTTCGGATAAGACAGTGTTTGCTAAGTGTGGTTACATCTAGTGTGCACGAGACAGTATCAGCAAAAGAGGAATTACCTGGGGAGCTTGTTAAAAATATAGAGCTTGGACTCCCAGACCCAGAGATCAGTAAGTCCTATACAAGGGCCTGGGCATCAGTCTTTTTTTTTTCTTTTTTTTCTTATTTGAGGGTGTGTGTATATTTCTTTTTAGGGTTTTTAAAAAAAATTTTTAATGTTTATTTTTGAGAGAGAAAGAGCATGTGGGAGGTAAGGGAAGGAGAGAGAGAGAAAGAGGGGCAGAGGATTGAAGCAGACTCTGAGTTGACAACACAGATCCTGATGTAGAACTTGAACTCATGAACTGCGAGATCATGACCTGAGCCAGCCGCATAACCAACTGAGCCATCCAGCTCCCCAGGTTTTTATTTATTTTTTTAATGCAGGTCTATTTTTAGAGTGAGCGAGCAGGAGAGGGTCAGAGAGAGGGAGAGAATCCCAAGCAGGGAATATATTGTTAGTGCAGAGCTGGACTGATCAGGGAAGCAGGGCTTGGTCTCATGACCTGAGCTGAAATCAAGAGTCGGATGTTACATGGACTGAACCACTCAGGTGGCCCTCATTTTAGGGTTTTGTAAAGTTTTTGGGCTTCCCTCCCCAGTCTCACTCCAATTCCAGAGTAAAACTGATTTTAAGTGTAAACACATGTTTACAAGGTCCATGCTTAAATCTTTAAAAAAGAGTCTGTAACTCATATAGCAGGTGTTTGAGGGGAAAACAAACAAACTGATCTTCTGAGTCTCTAAGACAAAATTCCTAAACTTGAACGATGAAATCATTAGTTGCTGGAGCAAACACATTTTAATGTGTACCTTCTCTGTAAGAGTTTAAATTTGTGCCTTGTTTGTTCTCTTTCCTGTTTAGCAAAGATTGAATAACACTGTTAAAATGAAGAGTTTAGTAGAACTTTAGTATAAGCCTGAATTTATGAAGGTTCACTTTTCTCTCCTATTACCTAGCTTAACTTAAAAAGTGTTAGTTTAGGGGCGCCTGGGTGGCTGGGTTGGTTAAGTGTCCCACTCTTGATTTGGGCACAAGTCATGATCTCACAGTTTGAAGTTCAAGCCCCACGTTGGGCTCTGTGCTGACAGTGCAGAGCCTGCTTGGGATTCTCTCTCTTCCTTTCTCTTTGTCCCTCCCCTGCTCACACTCTCGTGCTCTCTCTCTCTCTCTCAAAATAAATAAAGAAAAGTACAAGTTCATAGGAAAAAAGTCTCCTAAAGAACATAAGGTGGAAAATGTTCTAACTTGTAATTTTTAACCCAGAGATAAGCACTGTTACGTTTCTTATGTATTTTTACAGAAATGTTTTGTGCACAAAACATATATATCCATTATTTAACCAATCTACTGTTGACATACAATTTAAGTTCCTTCTAGGGTGATCGGTTTTTTCCATGTTTGTTTGCTTTGTAATACTGTACTGATTATTTCTGTACATCTTTTTTTCTGTAACCATATATGGATAGGTTTCTAAAAGAGAAATTGTTGAGTCAAGGGGTATGTGTTTTTTAAAAAAGGAAAGATGGGAATACAATGTCCTTCCAAAGGTTTCCTCAATTTAACTGGTGAAATCTTTGATTTTTCAAAAGACTTCCCTGTCCCAGTTTATTCTGATAGAGCAGGTGAGCAGCTAAATTATCCTTTGTCTACTTACATGGAACCTGAGACTTCCCTCAAGGCCTCTGGTTAGAGGAGTTAGTAGAGATATTTCATAAAGAGAAGAATTTAAAAGATATATAAGGTGTTCAGAGGGAGAGGAGAATTGAGAAATAGCTTAGGAAAGCAAATAACCCTGAGTATGCCAGTTGAATTCTTTGGGTCACATGAAGTCACAGAACCTGAATTGGGGTCTGAAGAAAGTAAGGTGATCTTGGAGCATGTCATAGTGAGACGGTCATGCCCTGTTCCCTGGATATGGGTGGCTCCTTCGGTAGATGTTGTAGGGCCCTTGTGAGAAGCACTGTCCTCTAATTGTGGTGATGAGCTCTGTCCTCTAATGCAAGTCATGGTCTAGTTGGGGGTGCATGCGTGTTTCAAAGTACTGTTTAAATGAAAAGAATTACTCTTCAGTAGTGTCCTGAGTGTCTGAGAGAACTAATGGAGATCAAGAGCCATGTGGCCTGGGGATGTTGCTGGTTTAGTGGCAGTTGCCATCTAATCTGGCCACCTCCCTGCCTTCATTTTGCCTCCTACTGGCGGCAAGATCGGAGAGGATCTTTTAGACACAGATTAGTTCGCTCTATGTAAGTCTGGGAAGTTCAAATCTATTCAAGGGAGAGAAGTATGAGGAGGTCTCTTGAATCTGTATGTCGGAAAGAGTTAAAATCTTAGAAGCTGGCAAAAAAAAAAAAAAAAAAAATCTTAGAAGCTGGCTAAGACGGATGGCCCGGTGTGTTGTGAGTTTAAAGGGAGCCATCCAGAGTCCAGACAGTCGGGGAGCATCAAGAGCGTCAGGCTAGAGCTGGCGTGCTGGAGAGCGAGTGTGTGTTCGCTCTCAGCACTCAGGGTCCCGAGTGCACTCTCAGACCAGCCCTGCTTGAGCCAGGCCATGTGTGGACAGGTGGAAGACAGCCAGGAACAAAACAGCTTCTGAAGACCATAGCTCGGAATTGAGCCCTTCTCTATGTTTAATCAAAATTGTCAAATGAACCAAATGACTAGATAGCCTGGAGGCAACTGTCAAATAGTTTTACATTAGAAACTTGAGGGGTTTTTTTGTTTGTTTGTTTGACATATTTATGACTGGGACACAGACATGAAGTAGGTACACAGAGCTGGGACATGGATGAAAGAGAGGATATCTGAAGCTACCAGGGAAAGGATTAGGAAGGAAGGAAGAGATGATTGTGAATGTGTTTTTAGCAAGTAAGTTGGAGATGATAACATAAAATATCCAGTGACCAAGGTACTTTCAGACTAGGAAGACAGCCATAAAAATAGGTAAGGCAAATTGGAGCCCAGAGTTGAATTCAAAACCAGAATTAAAATGAACGAGCTTGGCTATGTGGAATTGAATTCTGTATGCCATAGTGGTCAGTCTGATTTTTAAATCTTATTATAATTTAAGATGTTGGTTTGAAGAGTTAGAATAGGCAAAATGAGTTCAGCAAAGAAAATATACTTATATTAAAAGTATGGTATTGATTTAACATTTAGTGTAAGGCAAGATCCATTTGCTAGATTTATTTTTAACATTTGTTTAAGACTTTCACTTGAACTGAGCCAGAGGATAGAAGCTATTATGCAGTATTAACTTTGGTAGACACTCTGCCTCTGAGATATTACAGTATAGTTTTACGTAAAGAGTAAGGTTCTATTGACTAGGCTTTATTATACTGACAACATTTTGTCTCTTTTCCAGACCCCAGCGTCTCTCTGTCCTCCATCACGCCCTGCCCCCAGCACAGAATTAAATCAATACCACTTAAGCCACCCAGCAGTTTTGAGATCTTTGCAGTAGTTACTTAATGTGAAGGGCAGGAAACCCCTGGTCCTCTGACCATTCTGGCCTGATTTTTTCATACGGCTTATGGCAATTCAAATATTTGAGAATCTTTTCATACAAGGAAGGTCAAAGGGGATTTAAAGACAAATGACCGACAGAGGGAAAGCTTGTATCTGTTGCAGGAGTTGGTACTTGAGTTATCATAATAAAAAGCGGTGTATGATCACAAAAGAGCAAGAGAAAAATAAGGAATATCTTGTGTCTGGTATGACATCAAGGCCTTTTACTGATCTCATTAATTTCTGGGAGGAATTTCCTCAGATGAGGCTAGAGTCTCAAGAACATTAACTTAATTGCCCAAGGTCATGTACCTACTAGATGGCAGCTGAGATTTGGTCAGATCTCTGGACCTTAAAGTCCATGCACATCCCCTCAGTAACTTGCCTTCCAGATGCTGTTACCAACGGGCTCCAACTCTGTTTCTTCAGCCCTGCCTCTCTCTGAGTGTCCGTCTGGGCGTCTGTGCTTGAATGGCCCACAGGAACCTCCAGTCTGTCCTCTGCCCTCAGTCTCCTCCTGCTGCCTCTCCCCAGCTTTTCTGTCTTGTGAAGGATCTTCCTGGCCACCAGAACGAATGAAAAAGAAGTGAGATTTTCCTTTACTCCCCCTTTGAGTCCCCACATCCAGTTGGTGGCACATCCTTTTGACGCCACCTCCTTGGTGTACCTCAGGCGCTCTGCTCTCTTCCCTGCTACCGCCGTCCAGCCTGCACCGACTCTCACCGTAGACGCCTACCGCAAGCCCCAGTCTGTTGCACCAAACGTGTTTTCCCTCCTGCTTTCCCGGAATGACTTGTCTCAAACCAGGGTCTGGTCATCCTAATCCCCCTAGAAGCTGCCACGGGGCCTATTGGATGAAATCCTAACACCTTAGCATGACTTCATGGGAACCCTCAAGGTCTGATCCCTGTTCTGCCAACCCAGTTCTTCCTTCTCCACCTTGCCCCGAGTCCTCCAAATCCTTGCCTGCTGTCTGGCTGACCAGTGCAGAACTCACTTTACCTGATGTACCTTCTGAGTGACAGGTCTCTTTCTTCGTGACTCGTATCCACCTCATCCCTTTCCCTGTCCCTCCTTTCTGCCCCCTGGGCTCCCCTTCCCAAGTGCTGCCTTAGAGCACCAAATACACTCAGGGTACTCATCAGAGGCTCTCCCTGTTTTCCTGGCCACCAGACAGAGAGGGGGCAAGGGGGTACTGTGTCCCCTCACAACTCCAGCACGCCTTGCTGCGCCTGACACGCAGAGGCACCAGTGAGCATCTGTCTCATGAATGAGGCGATAGAGGAAGAGTCTCCTGACTCCCCACTTCATCCCAGTGACTGCCCTTCCCTCGGCGGCGGAGCCACTCACTGCTTACTCTGTGATTCGTGGTGGTGTTTCTTGTGCTCCGTTCACAGCCTTCTCTGGCTCTTCCCAGAGTTTGTTGAATTGAGCCCATTTCTTTGTCAGTAAACCAGGAGCACCAGACTGAATGTCTTCTGGGGTCCTCTTGCCATCCCAGGGCTGTCGTAACAGGATCCCCTTCTTGTCTGCCCCCCCCCCCACCCGCACAGATACAGAATGTGCCTCTTCTGGCTGTGAGCACAAAGAGCCCCCTTGTCCAGCAGTGGCTTGAACACAGTATGTTATTGGTGGCGGTTGGAGTAGTCCCAGTGAAGGGCGTGGAGTTTCCCCGAGACAAACAGGGATACTCAGATATGTGAGCAGTATCTCCAAAGTCCGGGGTGAGTCATACGGTAGGTGCTGTCGGAACAGCGAGCCTGGCTGCCTTACAGCCTCAGATGCCTCTCGGGCAGGAAGGCGAGCTGGTCGCTGACCCTGTTCTGCTCTCTCATTCGTCGTGTGGTGTTTGGTAAGTCTCCTCACCCGCTCTCTTGTTTGAGCCGGCCTGTGTAAATATATGCTGTAGAGCTTTGTGGTCATTTATAGTTTATGAGGTGCTGGAAAGAAATACAAATTATTTTTGTGCTTGTCTCAAATCCTTCCTAATTGACTAGCGGCTTTCCAGGTATTTAAACTGCCTAAACTCATGAACCACCAAACAAACTCTCTCTTGCTGGGTCCTTTAAGAATGCAAATCCAGCATGTGTGATTTAAGAGATGAGCAAATACACGCGGTGTTTGCGTGTGCCAGCTACCGGCTGGTAACAAGCTGGTTCTCCATCCACTTCCCTGGGCTCTACCCAGACTGAGTTGGATCTCAGTTTGTACTCTAACATTGGCTCTTTTGAAAAGTGGATATCCTTGAATCCTCCCTTTCCTGAAAACTTGAGACTCCATAAAACAGACTTTGTGTGACTGTCAGCCACTGTCAGTGCCCCGTGAGATAGACGGGTGTGGTGGCTGCGGGCTGGGAGAGGAGGCAGCAGTGGGAAAGTGTGGATCTGTAAGCAGGGCACTTCCTGCCATCCTGGGATGCTTCTCCGTGGAACTGATGCAGAACTCCCCGCGGGCTGGGGAATGTTCCATTTCACCCGGGCTCTGCCCCCATGAGCTGTCTGATCTCATGGGAAGTTGTATTGAATTTGTGACTTTGTATGTGTGCCTGTGCTGCCGGAGGTTTCTGTACATGGCTACAAAATGCACATACTCTTTGTTTTCATTTCCTAGACATTAGACTATTATGAACACATTGATTAATTTAAGTAATTTTTTTTTCTAATTCGTTTGGTCTCAAAGGTTGATCTAGAATATTAAGGTGGGCTTACTGTTGATAATGATCCCTAGCCTTAAGAAACAAACAGTCGGAGATGGAAGAGGGGTGTGGAAAGTTGGAAGAGTTTGCCGTTTGCTGCTTATCATTTGATCCTTTGCATCTTGAAGATTAAATTTCTGTTATTAAAAAAATTGGAGGGCCTGTTCTAACAACAAGGCATCTTAGTAGCCTCCTAGCACAGTGAGTGCAACAGTCATGTAGGGCTTGTGCTGGAATGAAAGGGGAGATGGCCGCCCAGACCATGAGGGCACTGCTTGTAAAACAGCTGTTGCTGCCGCCGGCCGCTCCTCGGGGTGCTGCAGGAAGGGGTCTCACCTTGCCAGCTGCTGGCCCACTAGGCTGTTCTGGAAAAGCCGCCTCAGTGAGGAGTGGGTTGTCTAAGTGCAGGCAAGCATGGTTTGCTGGCTGCCTAGGGGTTAACCTGTAGCCCAAGGGAAATTTGGAGGCTCGCTCTCTCTCTCTCTCTCTCTCTCTCTCTCTCTCTCCCCCCCCCCTCTAGACTACCCCCTTTCTGGGTGTGACCCAGAAGACCAAGTCAGGACCCACTCCTGGGGTGGCTACGAGGCCTTTTTGTCCAGATCACATTAAGCAGGTCCTCAAATTTAGATTTTAACATTATTACCCAGGAGTTAAGTCACAGAGCCAGAGATAGACCAAGAGGATTAAAAAGAGAGAGATGTTATTCAACATATAACTTAAACAGACATACACCCACACAGTTTATTACACTGTGTGATTTACTCCATGGTTTTTATTTTTAAATGTTTATAAATTATGAAATACTAAGCATAAAGGATATTCTGTTTAGAAAATAACATGAAACATTGCTGCACCTAAAACCAAGGGTAAGAAATTGGGCTTGATCCCATGGCCTTTTCCCAGATTGCATTTCCCCTCCATCACAACCCCCCATCTGCCCCCTCAACCCCCACCCCAGGTCTTGCTGTCCTAAGGTATGTGTTAACCATTCACTTGCTTTTTCTTTGTCGTTTTACCACCTGTGTATTTATACCTAAATAAGAATTGGTCTCTTCTTGAACTTTAGAAAGTGGAATTCATACTGCATGTGGTTTTCTTTGACTTGATTCTTTTAAGATTCATCTGCTTTAATTTTACATTGTAGCTATGGTTCATCTCCTTCCACGTTACAAATGCACACAGTGTGTATATATTCATTCTGTTACCTGTAGACCTTTGGGTTATTTCTGGGTGGTGGTAGTTTTCTGTTGTGAACATTGTGCTATGATTTTTTTTTTTTTTTTTTTTTTTAGCAGCAAGCAAAAGTTTATTAGAGTATAAGATTAGAAAGAATAGTAGGAAAGCTGCCTTTACAGAGGGGACATTTGAAAGTGAATGCCTCGTGCTATGAACATTTTTAATACACTTTCTTAACATGCGCAATTTGTTACTAGGAATAGAATTTCTGGGTCTCTAGAGCATGTGACAAACAATTTTTAATGTTTTAAGAATTCATTTTAAATGTATCTTGTAATCTGATTTCAGCATTGCTTTGTTTAAATCCTGGAGCCATCAAAAAATGTTTTCTACACTGAAATAATGCCATCCTATTTTGGCCCCTGAGAAACTTTAACCTTAAGGAAATACCCTTAACTTCTTTCTGTAGTTGTTACATAAACCCTTTTTGAAGGGCAAAACCAAACTTTTAGGACCTGAGAATCACAGGGGTGCCTGAGTGGTGCAGTCGGATGAGCATCTAACTCTTGATCTCAAGGTTCATGAGTTAGAGACCCGCATCCAGTTCTGTCCCCTTCTCTTGGGATTCTGTCTCTCCTTCTCTCTGCCACTGCCCCACTTGTGCACACTCTTTCTCAAAAAACAAAACAAAACAAAACAAAACTGAGAATCACAAATAAAACAATCTATCCCTCAGGAGTCACATGAGCTGTATATATGCAAACAGCCACCAGGTAATCACTCTGTGACTCTCTTCAGCTTACTGTTCTGAATACTGAGGTCAGTTATTTTGCTATTTTTTTTGATATGTTACTTTGCTATTGGTAAAATCATAGGGCCTAAGAGGAGCAAGGAAGTATCTTGAGAGTGCTAATGAAATTTTAAAGGTAGTTGCATATTAGTCTGACTTTGAGGGTACAAGCACCGGGAGCTTTGTTAAAAATAATAACAAAGTGAGTAACAACAAACTCTTCCAGAAATCAATATAAAACGAAAAATACCACTGTCCCCAGATTCCCAGCCCTGTTCCCTGGAGGTAATCACCATTCACAGTTCCTAAGATTTTCTCTAGAAATTTCCAGACTAGAGTACTGGTGTATATAGTCATATAACCCCCACACAGTATCTCTTTTAAAACAGAAATGAGTGTGTGTAGACCTAGCTCTGCAACTTGCTTTTCTCCCCTAACAGTGAGGCTTGGAGAACTGACTGGTAGCCCATTCACCTTCACCTCCACTTCAGTGGCTGCATTGTTTTCCATTGTACTAGAATCTTCTTAAGCGGTTCCCCTCTGATAGGTGTCTGTGTTGATTCCAGAGCTGGAAATAAATGACTGTGCTGGCGGTGGTGAATCAAGGAGATTGTCCAATTAGAAGCAGCAAAGAATAGGAAAATGAGGCAAAGACTTATGTAAATAGTTGGATATCCCTTCTGTTCTTTAAATCTCTTGAGGGTTTTTTTGTTTTTTTTATTTTTTTCCCCCCAGTTCTTTGGGAACTGTATGGAAGCTTAAAAGGGCTAGGTTCCTTTTCTTCCTTGCCCTTCCTTCCTTGTGGTGGAAGAGACTGTGGTATCTGACTAAGTTTCTGAGGGAAAGAAATGTATTCACCAGTTCCTGCCTCAAGAACTGGGGGCCTCCAGCTCTGTTCTCTCCCACCTCTAGTGCAGTGAGCACCAGACTGTTCTACCTGATTAGCAGACTTAGGCTAATTCATCTGTTTGGAGATGGAGGGGTTTCATTGTACAGAGCTTATCATTGCATCAATATTTCTCTAATGGTGGTGTTTGCAAACGCTGTAGGTTACCTATGCAAGCACGATTTCTTTCTCTTTCTCTCTGGCTGCCTGAGCCCTCTCATGAAGTAGAGGCTGAAAATGTTGGATCCTGCTTCCCACAACTTCCCTTGCAACTAGTGTATAGACCCTGTGACTCAGGCCTGGCCAAAGGAACCTAAGGGGAAGTCTGCTGGGCAGTTTCTAGAAAATGTTTTCCTCCCTAATAAAATGTGAAAGAAGAGTGATATAGTTGTCTGCAGCTAGGAATTATCTGCGTGTGAGTCTTAGGACCACAGTGACTCTTTTTTTGTCTCCAAGAGAGAACAAGCAGATGTCCGAAGAGTGGTGGAATGGAAAAATGGAGAGTGTGGGTCTTTGATAACATTTTTAAGCCACTAAAACTAGCTCTTTCGTCCAATCTTTTTACCTGATGTGGCATTTCACCCATAGGAAATAATATCAAAGTATGAAACAGTGTTATAAGACAGCTGTATGCCTACTGTGTTCAAAAGACATTGTGAGGCTGCTGTAGGACAGCAGAGAAGCAGGGGAAAGAATAAGATCACTGATAACATGAGGCAGTAGAGAATTTAGTGCTGCAGGAAGGACTCAAAGCAGTTTTGAGTAAGCTGTAGTTTCTAGATTGGAGGTGATAAGAAAGGACTTTGTGTGGAAAAGGTTAATAGGAGCCAGTCTGAGGGAACCCCATGGTTTTGGTAAGTAGAAAGTTGGGGGTGGCAGGCGAGGAAGCCTGAGGTTTTACAACAGACACAGTCTGTGGACTCAGACCTGAGTTGGAACTTGGGCTCATCACTCAATGGTTTGTGACCTTTTCAGAAGCCTTGACTTCCTTGATATTCCTCATGGTAGACTAAACATAACCTGTAGAATTGGGGTGAGGAATAGAGGCGAAATACGTCGGACACCTGTGATGCAAACAGGCAGGCACCAACTAGACGGTAGAGGTGGAGGGGGCAGGGAGACCACATCCGTGGTGGGAGCTCCTGAGCCAAGTGGAGGTGAGCCAGTAGAAACCATGTGGGCGCGTTGCTTTTGATCTGGTCAAAGGTCACCTGGATAGGCCATTTGGTCCAGGTGAGGGGGTGTGAGTACAAAACCTGGAGAGACAGGTTTAGGTTGAGACGCGGAGGGCCTGGATTTCCGACAATCTGGGTTTAGACCTTATCCTATAGACAGCCCTTGTGCCGCGGCTGGGAGGGGCAGCCTGGGACAGTGAGATGCCTTAGGAGGTGGTTGCAGTGGCCCTGGTGGGCAGTATAAAAGACCTTGACTGGGCAGTGTCAGGTGGAGGGCAGGGAGAGGTTAGGAGTTGGAGAGGTGATGGAGAAAGACAGGATTTAGTGATGCAAGAGGCAAAAGGGAGGAAAGAATTAGCAACGAGTTCTAAAGACTGAATGCCTGTCTGTTGTTTGGTGTGAAATTCATGGTAGACTTGTAACGCTTTCAGATCATCACATCCCAGGTTGGGACACGAGCACTGAACACTCAGCAAGATTTATTGACATTTTGGATGAAAGATGTTATATGTAAGTAGGAAATAAATGATGGTGCCCAAATCTGCTCGTTAGTTAATTTTGTCTAATTATGTTTGTCACTTTCCCACTGTTTACATATAAAGTTTGGTTCCTTTGAAAAATGTGTCCCTTAATAATGTAAACATACCCTTGCTTCTGATTAGATATGATTGAACACTTTGAGTCAGTCCTGTAATATGAAGTGTATATTCACTGATTGTTGACTATGTGTTTATCCAGGACGAAAAGCAGTTGAGCATGTTTTCTCTGACATGAGGATTGTGGTTCTTACAGGTCTATTTACAATGCCTTATTCATAGAACATCAGTCATAACAACATCTAAAGTAGTGAGATGAGACCAGAAGCATCAAGTATAGAAATGAAAGACATTTCAGTTCATTAAAGTCAGGGTCATATCTTAGGCTGCATGAGGTTTCATAATCTCAGTTGGTGAATCTTGAACAGATGGTTCTTTAACATTTTGAAATGCTGAGTAAGGGAGGTGGACCCCAACATATTAATAAAGTGCATCACTCTGAATACTATTATGTAGTTAGCAATCCTTGGAGTCTAAGTTCATCGGCTTTCCCAAATTTAGGCAAAAAGAAAACTCCATCCTTCATGTATCCTAGGGAACTAGGTATGAGTAAACCCTTTTAAGAAAGACAGACTTCCACTGGGGCATAAAATTAAGTTTTTCAACAGTAATTCTGTACATAGGTGGTTTTGTAAGACGCTCAGAACAAGTGTCCTGTCTGGGAGTTCTTGTGATCTCATTGGGAAGTTAGGGCCCTCGGCCAGGTACAGACCCAGGATTTGGTTCATTACTGTTAACAGTGAGGAGAGAAAAGCATCTGACACTGAAACTCTCCCAGACAGCTTTCTGTTCTTCACATGCCTTCCCCCACCCCTTTTACGAATCTAATTTGGAGTTTAAAATTTTTTCAGATAGAATTTGAGTCATAATAGATAGTGTAGATACACAGGTATACTGTGGTGCTTTCCTATAGTCAGAAGAATCTGGGATACTTTGCAACTATGGCTTAGAGCAAGGGGAATATGATTTGTGGCATATGTTGAAGGATTCCTCTTTTCAATCCATAAGTAAAAGACCAAAGGAATTGTAGCCTTCAGGGAAATCATCTTTAACTCCTGCCTTTTCTTTCATTTTTATGTAAAAATTCTATCCTGTAATCTGTTAGCCTTCTGATAAAAAGCATGAGGGCTGTGATCGTTGGAACGTGTATAGCCTCTCCTATCTCCAGAAGAGAAAGGAGTAGAGATGGAATAAATGATCTGTCATGTGTATGAGACAAAATCCCCGATTTCTTATCATGACAGATAATATTTTAGATGAGAACTCAGCTGCCCTTAGCTTCATGATTTTGTTTTTAAATACTGGGTCTGGTTATAGGATCTCTGCATTGCAGACAGAGGCCCGCTCTGTGTTGGTGCAGTGCGGTGTGAGCATACAGGTGTATACTGACCAAATCCTACAGATCAGCAGATCCTTCCTACGTGCCTGTGTACACAACACATGAACCGTGACCGAAATCTCTATGCACAATATAGCCACAGTTCTGTGTTTTTTAAAAGCTAAGAGTCTAAACAGTGTCTGTATTTAAGGGAGGGTTTTATGGGTGATATTTTTTCCCCTGCATTTTTTGTTATTTCAGGATCTCTATCTCTCAGTATTTTTATGATGAAAAAAAAGTCCCCACTTACTTTCAAAACCCTGGCTTCTCCTTGCCACCTGGTAGAGTGTCCAGTCTAGTGTGGCTCACACAGCCAGCTACGGGGTGGGTGGGGCTTGGGTCTGTGTTCTGTCTCGTACCTCTGCCTCTCACAGATAGGTGCCTGCACCTCTTTTTTGCCCCAGCCCTAAGCTGTACCCTGATTCAGTCCTTATAAATTCTAGACACCTCAAGAAACCATCGGTTTCCCAAATATTCTGCTTTCTGCCTCTGGACACATTGTACTCCTCTCTGGATTCTTTTGGCTGAATTTTGAGCCCCCTCTTCTGTGTCCAAGTCAGATATCATGCTCTTTGAAGGGTCTCACTGAAGGCTTCTAGGTCTTTTTTCTGCCTCTTTATTCCTCATGTTTTTCTGCATTTGTGTAGTTCCATGTGTCTCCCTGCCCAGAGAGGGAGCTCCTAGGCAGAGGCATGGTTGTCATTCTTACCTTACTGATTCTGGTGCTTTTAACATACAGCCCAGCTCACAAAAGATAGACAGGAAAACATTTTTTGAGTAGAAATTCTGTATTGGGTGGGGGGAGGTCTAATTTGGAACCTAAATCAGTTCCATTAACCTAAATTAGTCAATTCCATTAATTATCATAAAAACATTTGGTCTAAATCAAATCCATTAACTGTCATAAAAACATTTGGTTCAAAGTATGTGAATAAGCTCTAATTGTACTTTGTGTGCTTTTAGTTAATTTCGGCCTCTTGGAGAAACATTGGCTTTCTAAATAACTATTATGTAATGAACCAGGTCATTTGCAATCTGCATCAGCATCGTGTTTTGGATGTTGCTGCATTTTGCAGAATTTAAGATGAAATATTTTTGTGTCTAAATCTAATGTGATTAGTTATAACCACGGATATTAGTGCTTTGCTAGTTAGTATACCATACAGATCTCTACGCTTTCTGTGTTTTGTACATTTGCTCTGCTATATTCTGGTAGTAAAAACAAATATTTATTAGGCAGTGTCATGAAAGTTGCAGAAACTTTAAAAATGTTAAAGAGCTGGGGGCTCCCAGGTGTTTCGGTCAGTTAAGCGTCTGACTCTTGGTTTTAGCTCAGGTCATAGGTTTCACCTTGCATAAAGGCTCTGTGCTCACAGTTCGTTCTGTCGGTCTCTTTCAAAATAAATGTTTTTTAAGAATATTAAAGAGCTGACAAAACACAGTGTGAATTGACACTAATGAAGTTAAAATTCTTACTTTGCTAGAACTGAGCAATACACTGGTCTGGAATACAGTACTGTATTAGTCTGCATTCATTCATTATCTGCAATGTTACAAGTGCTGTAGAGATAACATAGTAATTTGACAGCCCCTGTGTTTTCATTGTCTAAAGGTTTTTTTGTTTGGTTGGTTGTTTTTTTTGTGTGTGTGTATTTCTTTACTTTTTAAAGGAATGACTTGCAGGTACATAACATCTTAAAAGTACAATTGGATGATTCTTACCTGTGTGCTCACCACGCTACCTGCCACCTGCCCCAGCATCGTTGGCACTCCAGAGCTCCCTGTGCCACCTTCTGGCAGATCACCGTCCCTCCCTCTGCTCTCCAGCAGGGGTGGTGGCTATCTCCAGATCACAAGAATCCTACAGCGCAAAGTGTGACATAATGAGGTTCATCTATGTTGCGTGTGACTAGCTCTTCATTCTTTTCATTTGCTGCATATGGCTTTTAACTGCTTTTTGCTTAATCGTCATTTTTTTTTTTTTTTTTAAATTTATTTCTAGGAGAGAGAGAGAGAGAGACAGCGTGAGCAGGGAAGGGCCAGAAAGAGAGGGAGTCACAGACTGAAACAGGCTCCAGGCTCTGAGCTGGCAGTCAGCACAGAGCCCGACGCGGGGCTCGAACCCACGAACCGCGAGATCATGACCTAAGCGAAAGTCGGACGCTTAACCGACTAAGCCACCCAGGCGCCCCGCTTAATCGTCATTTTGGTAGTCAGTGTCCTTAGAAGAAAGGATACCTGTTCGATGTTTGTTACCTGGTATGTGCTGAGGGCTGCCAGCTTCACAGACCTAGTGGTAGCAGAATTGTTGAGTGGAAAGGCCTCCAGGGCCTTAGAGGTCACAGAGTTCATCCACCTGGTTTTCTCACATGAGGGACCTTAAGAGTTCACTAGGCCCCCGACTGACCTGGTCTAGGCTTCTTCCTTACTTCATGATGCTCTGTCACAATTCAGATCTGATCATATGGATGACCCAAGTTGATAGAAAAACAGTCTTGGGAAGTTAGCAGTTTAGAAATCCAACATCAACAAGGTTTAAAAATGCTGGCCCTTAAATGATAAGAGTGTTAATTTTCTAGAGTTTTCATTCACTCATCTGTAATACATTTCTCTCAGTATCCATTAAATGAGGTGTATCTCTGTTCATGGAATTTATTCTTTTATGAGAACCAATTCTTTTTTTTTTAATCTTTTTTTTCATGTTTGTTTATTTTTGAGAGAGCACGCCCGCACATGTGCACGAGTTGGGGAGGGGCAGAGAGTGAAGGAGACATAGAATCTGAAACAGGCTTTGGGCTCTGAACTGGCTGTCAGCACAGAGCCCGACTTGGGGCTGGAACCCACGAACCATGAAGTCATGACCTGAGCTGAAGTCGGATGCCCAACCGACTGAGGCACCCGGGTGCCCCGAGAACTAATTCTTAAAGGAGAAGGAAGGGGAAAATTTTAATCAGTGCACATGGTTATTATGATTTCCGCAGTTTCAGTGCATTGTCTTGAACTTCTGCTACTCCCAGCTGTAATCCTCTTCAAGCCTTGATGAAAACCACAAAGCTTTTTCTTAAGATGAGAAGTCTGTGTAAACTCTAAGTCTGTGAGCTTTGCAAGTAAAGAACTGTTCCTTGATCAGATACCTTACTCCTAGTAATGGTTCATAGAAAGTTTCATAGAAAGAATATTGTAGGAGAGATTAGTGGCTCAACATCGGAAAGTTTAACCTTTATTGACCCCACTGGCCAGGAAGTAACCATAGGACATTCTTCAGTATGTTAGAGCCTCCTTAATTATTAGACACAGAAACATGTGGCTTGTCTTTTTCCCAATTATAAAACACTAGTTCAAAGAGGATTGAGTCCCATTCATTGGTCATGGAATAAATTTAAAGCATAACTATCATTTTATGTTTGTATATGGAAAAGTAGAAGGCAGAGTACAGCAAATACCTATCTACTGTATCTAGATTCAACAAATAAATCTTTTGTATTCGCTTTATGTATTGTGTATGTAATCTGATTCAAGGCAAGTTACATGTACACATTAAGGTACTTAGTTTCTGACATGTATACAAAAACAAGGACATTCTCTATAGGATAGAATTAATATACCCTAACAAAATTAATTATAATTTCCTAATATGCAGGGGTCCAAAAAATGAGCTAACTCTATTTTTTAAAAATATGCTTATAAAGTTGGGTGGCGTGTAGTAAATATAAGTATTATTTCATAAAAGTTACATACGTGTGTGTACCTGCACACATATGTATGCATGTATTGGTAAGTGCATATTTCTTACTGTGGGTCTCATTCAGGATTTGAATATAGTGCTTTATAGCATAAAGAAGGTCACATAAATAAGTATTTGCTACTCAGAGATACTGCTAGTTCTGTACTGAGTGTTGAATGGCATCTAAAAAAGTGAATACTTGTCGTAACCTAAAAATCTAGCAAGGAAGATAAAATAAGTAGTAGAGCCAGAATGCATCAGTAGGAGAGGAAGTAACTTGGGCAGGAGTCCTGTGAAAAGGCCTCATAGAAGAAATCTTGAAGGGATGGTAGGATTTGGATAAGACTAAGGTCTTGGAACAGATGTGCCCAGAAGGAATGACGTAAGCATTGGGGTGGAAAGAAAGTGCAGAAATGTGTAGCGCTGGGGTCTGTCAGGGAGGTGGTAGAAGGAGGAAGACAAGACCTAGCATAGTTGGTGTAGGAAAAGTTACTCAGGGATTAAGTACCAGCAGGAGGAAGAATCCAATTCCTTTATTAGAGGAAGAGCCGTTGTACGTCTCGAGCAATGTTAGAACGTGAAGAAGAGGAGTGTAATGTTCTCCATGGCTGCATAGAGGAAATGAAACACTGAACACGGTGAAACCTGTTTAAACTCTTGCCCTTTAGGTAGATGGAATAGGAAGGGAGGATCTGGATTCAGTGGGTGGATCTGGAGAGAGTGAGGAAGGGTCAATCTAGGGAGAAATTCTTAGACAAGGCAACAACAGGATTTGGTGACAGCTTGAGTCGGGTGGAGAGAACCTCTGCAAAATTAGCGAATGATGCCATTGATAGAGCAGGTCATGGAATTAACTGTTGCCAGGTTCAAAAAAACTCCACGTATCATCTCTAAAAACAAGCTTCCATGACATCATACTCTCAAGAATTAGTTTAGGAGGTGTTTTTTTTTTTTAAAGAGGAAATAGCAAGTTACCATCATTAGGTTTTTCTAACACAATTTTTCCTTGTTTTGCTTAAAGACTTAGGGAAATGTTAGCTAATGTCTCTTTAAGGCCTTAATTTAGAGCCCTAGTTTCACTTAAGTAGCAACATAGAAGACTAATCATACTTAAAAAAAATTAAGAATCAAATATTGAGAGTTTAAGTTTTAGTCATTTGAGGTCATGTACCTTTTCAAAAGTTGGATCACTCAGATACTAGGTGTTCCGCTTTTGGGTGAATGGGCATCTTTAGACACATTCTCGTTACAGGTCAGTTCAGATTCACTGGAACTTGATCTGAAGGGATGTCCTGTGTGCTGTGAGATTCTGCCGGACGTTTCCCATCCTGCCCCTCCGCTGCAAGCTGTGTATACACAGTAAGCAGGTGCCACAGTGTGCAGTGGGGAGGGAATTGCCAGCTTCTCCTGAGGAGCTTAACATGGTGACAGCAGCACCATTGCTCCTGGCTCTGGACTTTTCCGAAGTTCCCACCTGTCTGGGGTATGTTGTGTTTGATAAGCGATAGCGTATACTTAGAGCCCTTAACTCTGTATGAGGCCCTGTTGCAAGCACTTCACGAATTTTAATTCATTTAATCTTCATAGTCACCCTGTGAAGTAGGTACTGCTGTCCCCACTTTACAGATGAGGAAACTAAGGCATAGAGAGACTAAGCAACTAGCCTACGATGATAACGTTTAATGTGACAGAGCTGGGATTTGAACCTACAGGGTCTGGCTCTGAATCTGGTTTTAACCACGGACATATGCTACCACTGTGATACAGTTAACCCGTATTGGACACATGGCTTTAGAATTGGGGCTTTCCCACGAATCTCAAAACCATTGCAGCTGGTTGCTGTGAGTGTGACGAGTGGGCCCTGGAAGCTGTTCCTCTGCTGGAAATATCGTCAACCCAAATATAGACCTGGGTTCTAAGAAAGGCCATGGTATAGTGGCCTTAAAAATCACAGTCCACAGTTCAATTTATTTCTTTATAGTTTCCTTTTTTCTAGATTATAAAGCAGTGTGTTCCCAGAGGACTGTCCTCTACCTGAAATATAAATCTTCAGTGCTTTTAAGCTGCTGTGGCTGTGAGAGAAAGAAGCCTTCTCTTTCCTTCATCTTGGGAGCAGAGCCTCTAATGATTACCTACCTACTAGGGCTGGAGCCAGAAGAGGGGCTCCGTGTACCAACTGTCTGTTTCACTGGCGTGGAGAATCAGTAGTAGTGGTTAAAACAGAAGCAGTCGACCTTTTTATGATTCAAGACCTTGGGATCTAAGCTAGTTTCTTCTCTAACTCCTTAACGTCAAATTGGGAACATCTCCAGCAATTGCCTTGTGGCACCAAGAACTGCCTAACGTCGTTTGTTAGTATTTGCTCTTCTGGTTTCTCTCTTGTACCTATTTTCCACTTTGCAGTATTTAATGGCTGCGCAGTGATTTAAGTGAGCGAAAATTGAGACTTGGAGGGGCATGGGAAACATGTTTGTGTCTAGTAAAGGGTCCGGCATAACGCACCTGGCATAACCAGTGAGAGGTGGGGGTGTTAGAGCACGGACCTGGGGGCCGCCTGGAACCACGTCCCCTGCTCACTGGCTTTATGACTTCAGACAAGTCACTTGTTTTTTCTGTTGGTAAAGTAGGAGTGATTATTCTAATCTTCTTGAGAGGGAAAATAAAATAATGTATGTGAAGCAAGTAGAACATTATATGATGCTTAAGTCTTTAACTGGTAGCTTCTCTTTTTAAAATCAATCTGTACTATTTTGCCAAGATCCCATCCTCTCTTGAACCATTCTTCTTGAGGCCTGCTTCTGTCCTTTATATATATATATTTTAAGTTTAGTTATTTATTTTTGAGAGAGAAGTGCATGCGGGCAGGGGAGGGGGAGAGAGCGCGAGCGAGTGAGCGAGACTGTCAAACAGGCTTCGTGCTCAGTATGGAGCCCAACTTAGGATTCGATCTCACGTCCCTGGGATCATGATCTGAGCCAAAATCAAGAGTGAGACACTCAACCGACTGAGCCACCCAGAAACCCTTACTTTTGTCCTTTACTTATTATTTTTTTAAATGTTTGTTTGTTTATTTTGAGAGAAAGCAAGCAGGGGAGGGAGCAGAGAGACAGGGAGACAGAGAATCCCAAGCCTGTGCGATGCAGGGCTCAAACCCACAAACTGAGAGATCATGACCTGAGCCGAAATCCAGAGTCAGGTACTCAGCTGACTGAGTCACCCAGGTGCCCCTTTCCTTTTGTCCTTTAAAACAAGTCATTGCCTTCTTAGACTCTGGAGGATAAAAGGACTCCTTTATTTTTGTGTTCATGTTCTACTGAATTGTGCTTTCCTAAGGGACAGGGAACTATACTTGATGATGTTGCTGGTGCAGTAGATACGTTATTTTAAAAGTTTTTCATTTAATGCAATACCAAGACTGCATCCTTATGCCATCACAAATAGCTTATTGAATTACAACATGGTGTGAGAGAAGGAGCCAGCATGTGGATTCTCAGCAACAGTTAGGATGGTGACCACAGGGAGAAGGCCACAGAGAGGAAGGGCGTACACCTGTGTATTCTGTACATTGTAGGTCATGTGCTAGTTGGTCATCTGTGTTGTTTGGAGCAAACAGCCATGAGACACATCAGTTTCCTGAAGTTTTGGTCTTTTGCTTGAATCACGAGGCATTAACCATCTGCAGCCCAGCCTGTCTGGAGTCCTGAATAACCTCTGCTGTGGGTTCTTGATTCCACCCTGGTCAGCAGCCGGGAGAATGTAAACAGGAGGGACAGCTGCTGCCCCAGTTGGCTGTTCGTCTGCCATTGATTGAGCAACAGAAACTAAGGTGCTGTTGAGGAAGGAATGTGGGGCAGGACACCAGTGGTTTTCAGACATTGATATCCAGTATAGTGGGGGGGGGGGGGGGGGGGCACGGAGCCGGAATCCAATGTTCTACAAATACTTAGACACCTAGCAGGATAAACGCTGTTCAAGGGGTGAATGCAAATTTTGGGGAGAGTACAGAGGAAGCAGTCAGTTCTAGCAGAGCATGGGGGCAGGGGTAGCTCTGTGGAAGAGACTGTGTTTGAACCACTCCTGGAAAAGCTAAATTGGGGTGGAGGCCTGCATGGGCCACGCTAGAGTGAGGAGCTAGTAGGTGCTTAACCCACAGAAATAGGAACGTGCAGGAAACATTCAGAGGCTTATTGGATTAGTGGAATAAGATGAAGGTTGAAAGCTTAGGCTTTGGTACAAATCCTGGTTCTGTGCTTTATTAGGTATAACCACAACCTATATGATGCCCTCCTGTTGCAAATCTGTATAGCATAGCTATTGATCCTTGTTTCATGGAGCTGTGGGGATTAAAGGAGAGTGTGTACAAAGCCCCAGCCTTCCTCTGTTGCCTTGTGCATAGATGTGCTCAAAATACCATTATGGACCAGTCTCCTGGAATATGGCTAAGATAGGACCCTGATCAAGAGAGTTCTAAGTTCTTTGCTGAGGATTTCACTCATTAGTTTATTTATTTTTTTAACAATTTTGTTTTAAGTTTATTTATTCTGAGAGAGTGAACACACGCATGAGGGGAAGAGAGAGAATCCCAAGCAGCCTCTGCATTGTCAGCACAGAGCCCGATGTGGGGCTTGAACTCATGAACCATGAGATCATGACCTGGGCCGAAACCAAGAGTGGGAGGCTTAACTGACTGAGCCACCCAGGCGCCCCAGGGAATTTATTTATTATTACTTTTTTTTAAGTAAGTTTTATACCCAGTGTGGGGCTTGAATTCACAACCCTGAGGTCAGGAGTCACCTGCTCTACTGACTGAGCCAGGCAGGCACCCCTAGTCTAGGGAATTTTAAAGATTTTCAGAAGGAACAGGACATGATTGGTTTATCTTTTAAAAAGATAGTTTTATTTGGCCCAAGGCAATCAGGTTTTTTATATTGCTTGGCCTCATTTGAAGCCTAACACAGCTTCCATATAGAAAAATAAGTACTAAAATGTTGATTGGATGTGCTTTTTGTGGACATTAAAATTTTTTTCCTTGAATATGATGCTATTTATTATTTTGGTAGAACTAAAGGGAGATTTTTATTTCTAATTGCTATTTGGTGATAATACTCCTGGCTTACATTAGAAAAAGTAAAATTGCTTAAAGGAAATAAGTTCCATATTGCAAAAGGGAAATAAACTAGTAAGGATAAGGGTTTTTTTTCTACTTCAAAATTAAGTGTGTTATTTCTAAGCCCTATCTGATGGCTAGTTGTGTTCTATTTATAAAAAAATCAATATTACAAATTATCTAGTATATACGCGATATTTTTTTTAGTACCAAAAACAAATTAAACCCTGACCTGCAGAGAAAAACTTATAATGAAGCTTAGGTTTGCTTTGGGAATGTACTTGGGGACCCAAGTATCAAGTTTTCTTTCCTGACTCAGTCTTACTAAGCAACTTTTCAAGAACCCAAGCCAAGTTGTAACGTTTAGTGTGGCTTTCTCTGGGTGCCCTGGGAATGGAGGACAGAAGGAGCTGTGCCAGCTTATGAACTGGGTACATTTGACCATATCCCTCCTGTTACATATGGGAATGAGAGTACAGTGTTCACCTCCAGAAGGGTGATGCACATAGCATCTGTAGATTGAGGCACACCTACCTCTTTATCCTAAAAGGGTATGATAAGGCACGTGGGAAATAGAGTCGCAATAATATCCTAAAATAAAGTTTTAAGTTAAAAAGGAGGGAAGGCTAATCACCAGGTCTAACAGTTACTCATTTGGGTTGAACTTCCTGGCAAAAAAGGGAGGCATTGTTATCTGATAGGACACCCCTATCATACTGACTCTTATATTTACTTTATGTATTTAGATAAGAAACTATACTTCAGTAGACGAATTACTTTCCCTTGTAGGGAAAATACTTCTCCTGTGCAGAGTTCTCTTAGGAAAAGAACGTGGATTGATATGAAAAGTTACTTGGGTTCGTCTATAAGCTACTGCTTTTTAAAACGGGCGTTAGGGCAAGTGAGATCTGTGAAGATTCTTGAGGTGCTAACAGTCTGACTTCTGTTGCAGATCAGTGCCCCGCATGTGACATTACCGTTGTCATGGGCCTCTGAGAGGGCACTAAGAAGTCCTCAGAGACTTCGTTTGGATTGGAGATGCTCAAAGACTGCAGGACGGTGCTGGCTCTGTGATTACGCTTCAGAAACTTAGGCGAAGCACACATTCCTCCCAAGAACCCCCAGTCTCTCGTTTCGGGGGTGAGGAAGGCAGTGAATAAATGCCATTCTTTCTGCTCACTGGCCAAGGGCCTTGGAGATCGATTTTTTTCTCCTCCTTCAGAGCTGTCTCTCCTGCCTCGATTCCCAAGGTGGTTCTCTTGGGGTATAATGTGGTATTTCCACCTCCCCTTGCCCTCAAGGCTAGTGCTTAGTCCCTTTCCTGGAAAGGTTTTACTGACTCCTCTGCCAGAAACTGGTGGGGAGTAACTCCCATGGTGGGAAGGACTCCAGACACCCACTGGGTGGGTTAGTTCAGCGCCCAGGGGTTCTCACATCCCCCCATTTCTTCTAAGTGTAGGAACTAAAAGCCACATGACATTTATTCTGCATTTAGTCCTAAAATTGGGGTTTCCTGCTTCCCCTTTAGAACTCCCCATCCCAGATCTCCCCTCCAGAAGGGACTGTGAGCCCTTCCTTCAAGAAGGCCGAGTTCTTCGTGCTCGACCTGTGGAGGTGAGGGGCAGGTGTTAGCTGCTCACATCCCTTTCCCAGACTCGTCTGTTGTTGAGGTAGATGGGATGCCCAGAGACTCCTTTTTCTTAGAAATCACCTTCTTTTGGTGGCACCTAGCCTGGGTGGCTCAGTCAGTTAAGCATCTGACTTCGGCTCAGGTCATGATCTCGTGGTTTATAAGTTCCAGCCCCACATCAGGCTTACCCCTCTGCCCCTCCCCCACTTGTGCTCTCCCAAAAATAATTTTAAAAAAGAAAAAGAAGTAGCCCTCTTTTGCTGTTGCTTCACATGCCTCTCCAGTCTCCTCACCAGAGGACCATGGCTGTCCTTTACCTGCAGTTGATATTCAGGTTGCTTTTCATTACTCGAGCCTGCCCCTTCTGGCCTCTTCTCCTCTCCAATTTAATTCTTCTGTAGATTACACAGCATACAGTACATTTTTATCAGGTCAGACTAATTTTGTAAGACATTCGTTTCCATTAATTGAAAGTGTGAGTTCTAAGCTATTTTGAAGACATTTACATTTTCTAGTGCATGTAACTCAAAGTAGGTTACCACTATTGCCTGGTAGAGGCTTAATGAGAAGATAATTATTTCTAATTACAGTGTCAAGTGTTCATAAGTGCTTGAAGATGCTTGAAGAATTTGTTTTTGAGAACTGTAAACACCTTGTCTAATCTCCTTCGTCTGTTAATTTGGAGTGTTGGGATAAAGGAATGGGACAGCAAAGTACATGTGTTCTAGCTCCTGTTCCTTAATCCCAGAGCAGTGAGGGGAACTTTACCTTCAGGCAAGAACTAGGACTCCTGATGCTGTCGAATCTGTTCGGTCTGTGATGCTGAGAGAGGAAGAGGCAAGGGAAATAAAACCTTGATGGTAAAACTAGTGACTCAGTTCCTGTTCTGTACTTCTTTAAAGTTCATGGCGTATTGTTGTCAGACTTGAACTACAAAAGGAAGTGTTCCTTGTCTAAACAAATTAGAACAAACATTTTATGAAGTCACTCTACTAATAAAATATCTTTGGATACTATGTGAAGATCTTTAAGATTTTTCATTTCTTGAGAGAGAGAGCAAGACCAGGGAAGAGGCAGAGAGAGAGGGAGAGAGAGACTCCCAAGCAGGCTCCACACCATCAGCACAGAGCCCAACGTGGGGCTTGAACTCATGAACTGTGAGAACATGCTCTGAGCCAGAACTAAGAGTCAGACACTCAACTGACTGAGCACCCCCAGGCATCCCTAAGGTTTTTCATGTCTAGCATGTAGAAGGAGGGAAAGTGGCATTCTTCTAAAATACAGGTATGGACTATTCTGTGTAGGTGTCAGCATGAATGCAATCTTCTCTCATTATGAGGCTGCTTAACAAGCCTTCAGAATTATTTCTGAGGTGCAGGCCAGCTCACTTAGCAAGAGAACCAAGCGTTTGATGCTGGGGTTCAGGGCTTTGGTTGGCTTTCCGGGGTTCCACGTGCATTGAGCGAGGAGACATTGTGCAAGTGCGCGTCAAGTTACCACAAAGCAAGACGGAAGATGGCTTCGTCGTGTCGGATGTATTACTAGCAGCAAAATGATAAAAAGACATTTTTTGGTAAAACATAAAAAGGGTACCCCCTAATGGGCCATGCATGCCGGACTGTACCTTGTTTTGTCTGCACTGTCACCCAGCAGAGGCCAGGGTGTCTTTCTTTTTCTCTAGGCAGATCCGTGGCTTACCTGCTGAGCGCCTTTCCCCACATGCATCCAGAACTGAGCCCCTTAGTTGTGAGGCCCTTAGACGTGGCTTGCTTCTCCAGGGGTCTCTTAACCTCACTTCTCTGATTTTTACCTTCTGTTTCTCTCCTTCTTTCTTCCCTTAGTTATTGTAAATGCTTGCGTGCGATTTCAGTAAAAGCAATAGGCCTTTTTTTTTTTTTTTTTTTTTTGCCCTCAAAATTACTTTGCCTCAACCACTCTGCCTATTTTAAAGCCTGGGTGAAGAAGAACGAATGTCACAGGCCGTATCAAACCTGAGATTGATGTGGTTTCAGCCAGCAACACCAGCGCTGTGTTAGGCAGCGACCTGGACGATTATTTCAAGTTCAGACTGCAGGAGGGCGAGTGTGCCGACAGAGCACTCTGAACCAGACCCAGGGCGTTCTCACAAGTCCGCCCCCCACCCCCCGCCCCCCGTAGGGTCCCTGCAAGATAGGTTCTTACACAGCTGGTGGCTGAGCGTAGGTCCTGCAAAGTCTTGCATGTTTCATAAATCAGAGTGTAGCCTCAGCTAGGCTATTTACTATCTGTGAAGGACCTCAGGAAACCTCTATATTGTTGATCAGCCTGGCTTTTCTCATAAAAGAGGGTGAGTGTGAAGAATATATGAATACTAAGAACAATATTTAGCACATGCCTGATTCACATAGTGCAAGCACACCATCACTGTTAGGGAGGCAGGCTCTGGAGACAGACTGCCCGGATTTCAGTCCCCAGTCTGCTGTTCACTAGCTGTGTGTCCCTGGGCAACTTACCTAACTTCTCTGTGCCTAGTTTTCTCATCTGTAAAATAGTAATAACAGTAGAACCTATCTCAGAATTTTCAACAAATGAGATGCCACACGTGTCCCTAATGGGACATTTTTCCTCCTGGGCGTGTGGTAGGATTGTCGTTCCCTGTCTTGTAGCTCCTATGAAGTTCATCAGGCCCAGTGCAGGGAGGGGAGAAGCCACAGGTGTCTCTTCTGATGGAAGTCTTTAGGCCCCAGTGAACGATTCCTCACATCCCCTGCCTACCCTGGCCACTAGCGACACTGCAGAAGGGGGAGGGGTTCCTTAGCGGATTCCCGCAGTCTTGTCAGCACGAGCAAGAACTCAACCTCTTCTTTCTTCCCTTCCCTTCCGCTCCCTTCCCCCCTCCCTTTCCCTTCCCCCCTCCCTTTCCCTTTCCCTCTCCCTCCCTTTCCCTCTCCCTCCCCTTCCCCCCTCCCTTTCCCTCTGCCTCCCCTTCCCCCCTCCCTTTCCCTCTCCCTCCCCTTCCTCCCTCCCTTTCCCTCTCCCTCTCCCTTTCCCTTTCCCTCTCCCTC
>NW_024080745.1:1730769-1797925 GCF_003009895.1 Hyaena hyaena | reverse complement strand
CCCTCCCCCTCCCCCTTCTCTCCCCCCTCTTCCCTTCCCCCTCCCTTTCCCTCTCCCTCCCCTTCCCCCCTCTCTTTTGCCTTCCCCTCCCCCTCCCTCCCCCTTGCCTTTCCCTTCCCCTTTCCCCTTCCCTTCCCCTCTCCCTTTACCTTTCCCTTGCCACTGAGATTTCAACTTTGCTGCCACAGCAGAGCCTAGCACATTCTTCTTGGCAAGCCACAGGAGCAGCCTTGCCTCTGGACATGAAGTTAGATTCCAGCTACAATGAGTAAGGGTGTGGAATGTCAGCCGGGCCACACAGACCTGTGAGCGCCCTCCTGTGCGCTGCGGAATACCTGTTGCCTATGAAATGCCAGCCAGTTTGAAGGACTGACTCTTTCCTGGTGTGACTGGGCTCAGGCAGCTTTGCTTTGCTTTTCTTTTTTTTCCCAGGCAACTTTTCTTAACGCAAAAGGTTCATTGTATCTGGCTTCGGGTCTAGGCAGGCAGTTGTTATCCATTCCTCATTCTGATTTCTCTGTGCCTCTGCTTGTTCAGGCCATTCCCTGACCCCCAGAGCCTCAAGGGACTCAGGCCTTAGCCCGTTGCCCTCCAGGCATCCACAGGACCCCCTCCCCCCCCCTCCCCCCACCTTTCTCCAACCCCTGCCACTGTTTTCCCTTTTCTGCTTCTCTTGGGTGGTGTGCCCCTGCATTGACTATCCTTCCTTTTGTTCATTTTCCTTTGGAGCTTTTAGGGGGTAAATATGACATGTCATGACGAGAGCCCTCCTTTGGAAGCCAGAACGGCGTGTTCCAGCAGCTACGGTAACGCTTGTGCCGCCTGGCTTCCCCGTGAGCGAGGTGAGCTTGCTTACGTTGTATCGGAGGCTTGGATTGTTGGCAGAGGTGACTCAGTGTCGGTTTTTGATGTTAGTCCAGGGCTCAGGCTTTTCTGTAGCCTTTGTTCCAGAACATTGAGGTGACAGTGGAAATGTTGCTGCTACCGGAAGGAAAACATTATTAGCGATGGCTTTTCACTAGGATGTTGGTGGTCTGCCTTTCACGTAAACTAATAATAGCCAACTCGTTCCAAGAGACCTAGAAGGCGGTAGTAGTCATTTTTAAAAAAAGCATCTATTCTGCCAAAATGGTAGCTCCTGTTCTTTTTTTTTTTTTTGAATTGGAAAATACAGAAACATAATAACAAGAATGACTTCTTTTAACCCCGCCATGCAAAAATAACCGTTGTTTGGAACTTGTTTCCTTTCAGTTTTTACATAGAGGTACATTTTTAAATTAAATTGGAAGGACAAAACAAAACTTTTTTTGGGAACCATTCTCTGTGCCAGCAACTTGCTTTAAATGCATTATCTCATTCATTCCTCACAGCTCCTTGAGAATGATGATCTCCATTTTACAGAAGAGGACACTGAAGCACAGAGAGGCTAATCATTTTCCCAAAGCCACACAGCTCGTAAGAGCGGTGTCGAGACAGAAAGCAAAAGCACTGTATGTCTAGAGCCCAGAGTCTTGACTCTTCCATGATACTGCCTCACAGTAAAGATGCTTGGATTAAATGTCATGGAATTTGCAGTGGTAGCTGTGACTGGCTCGATCTCTTCTTAGATTAGGAAGTTGAAGCCCACAGACATCATCTGATTTAGCTAAGAACATAACTAGTTAATGTCAGTGCCGAAACTGAACATGCATCTCCTGATCTGCACAGTTCATGTGCACATTCACGACGGGTGATCTGTGAACCTTTGTCCGCCCTGAGTCCCACCCTCAAACAGCTGCGCCGTGCACTTGCCCTCATGGCCGGCTCCACATGAAATGGAGCTTTCTCCCCAGCCCATACTTGAAGTTTCACTTTGGGTTTAGAGAATGTATAGGCATCTACTGATGATATGTACAGCTTGCCCTTAATTACTCTGCAGAGCGAGGGCTATAAAAGGCTATAAAAAGGTGTGGCCCAACAATAGTTTCAACCTTCTACCCTCATCAGTTTCAACTGAGATTTGCTGCCAAGCAGTAAGCTAGATTGATCTGAGCTTCGACGACGGTTGCTTTCCCCAACCTGGAATGTCGAGGACGTGCCAGGCATTGTTATAGCTTTAACTGAGCCAAAAGTCAGCCAGCTCTCTGTGTGCAAACATTCCTGAGTGGTCGAGGCTGTCCTGGCCCAGCAGCCTGTCAGGGAGGAGGCCATCGCGTTGCAACACCCGCTTTGGCTGGCTAGCTGCCGTGGGGCCGAGGATTAGAGGAGGAACAGGAGGTGACTTACTGCTGCGTTTGGGAAGGTAAGGTAGAAAAGCCTCCGCATCTTCCAACAAGGTGGACTTCTCAGTACCAGGCAGGTTTGGGTGGATTTTTAAAAACAACGTAATCTGTTCTTCGAGCTCCAGAAGGCAAGAACAAGGTCTTATGAGTCTCCCAGACAAAGTGGAGCAAAAAAGACAAGAAGAGTGCATGGTGATTGGTTACAACTAATGCATGCTGTTAGAGGTGAGGCTCGGGTACTCCTAGAGGTGGGGGTGATGTACTTACGATGGAAGGGGGCACGGGGAGCCTCGGTTCTGTTGGTGGTGGTGGCGGTGGTTGTTTCCTGCGTCATGGTTATACCGTGTGTCCCGTTTGTGGCAGTTAATTGAGTATTGTTTTATTCTTATTAAATGTGCTCTTTTCTGTATGAAAGTTATACTTCAGTTAAAGTTTGAAAGTCCTTATTTGACCGAGTGGCTCAGTCAGTGAAGCATCCAATATGGGATCGTAGCTCAGGTCTTGATCTTAGGGTCGTGGGCTCCATACTTACTGGGCCTGGAGCCTACTTTAAAAAAAAAAAAAAAGTCTTTATTTATATTTGTGTTGTTTTGCTGCACGTTGATTCTTAGAAAAATCTTGAATATTTTTTAAAAATTTATTTTGAGAGAGAGCACAAGTGGGAGAGAGGGCAGAAGGAGAGAACCCCAAGTTCAAGGTTCAGTCCCATGAACGGCGAGATCATGACCTGAGCCGAAACCAAGGGTCAGACGGTCAACTGACTGAGCCACCCAGGTGTCCCAGAAAAGTTTCCATGTAGTTGAACCAGTGTGAAATGATACAGAACTTACTACCCAGCTGTGGGGAAAATATCTCTGCCTGAAACTGTCAGTTCTGTACGGGCAGAACGTCCAAGGTCACTGTCTTTATTCTATTGAAATATATCTTAAGTGATTTCAAAGCAACTCTCCTGGAATAAGGAATGATGTCATCTGAGTTCAGCAAACATTATCAACAGCCTCCTGTGATCAGGGACAGTGTTAGCACCTCAGACTGGGTGTAAGTATGACACCTCTCTCCCCTAAAGGAGCCTGTGCTCGGGGTGGGGGCAGGGTTCAAATCCACAGATGAGTAATCCAAGGACGAGTCAGGTGGCACCACCAGAGCACCACGGAGGATCGCAGAAAGAACAGGCAGCTTTCTGACGGACTAGGAGAAGCTTCATGGAATAAGTGGGATTTTAAGTGGAGCTTCAAGAATATGTGGGATTTTTAAAATTTTTTTGAAGTTTATTTTTGAGAGAGCAAGAGAGCACAAGTGGGGAAGGGGCAGAGAGAGAGGGGGGGAGACAGAGAATCAAAGCAGGCTCCAGGCTCCAAGCTATCAGTGCAGAGCCCCCACGTGGGGCTCGAACTCACAAACTGTGAGATCATGACCTGAGTGAGACAAAGTCAGCAGCTTAACTGATTGAGCCACCCAGGCGCCCCTAGAATATGTGGGATTTTGACAAGCAGAAGGCAATGGGTGGCAGGCACTGTGAATATCATTCATATGAGAAAATCCATAGAACGTTCCTCTACATTTGGGAACTTTGGGTTGTAAGGTTCACTTGAGATGAATGGTATCCATTAGGTGCAAGGTGAGGCCTGAAAGGTAAGGGCCTTATAGTGGCTGGGTTGTATTATTCAATTGGGGAGGCTTTAGGGAGCCAAATAAGGTTTCTGAGCGGTAGAATTGGATAATCAGATCAGTGAATCCCTCCAGTGATACCAAATCTATAGGCTCCTGATTATACAGTTACCATGGATTACTCTGTCCCAAATAAACATTTCCCAGATTTAGTGCACTCTCTGTTCATGTAATGTGAACACATTCCTGCTGGGGTTCACCAGTGAACCGTAGGTACAGAGTCCCTGGAGCTCCCTGTGGTCCTTTCTCTAGGATTTGAGGATGATCATCCCATACCTTCTTTATTCCCTACACCCACCCTTCTGTCTTGACCAGGTGATGTCACAATTCCTTTCTCCTCTTTTCTAGTCTTACAAGTGACTTGGCACTTGTTTACTTCCAGCCTTTCCGATGTGATGCTTTTCTGCCAGATAAAACACCCGGTGTCTCTTATTCATAGCAAAATTGTGTTTTGGAAGAGAGGGGCCAAGAAATAATGTTAACAAACTTTTGTAAGTTGTGTAGGAGGACTGACTCACCAGCCTGGGATTGTGTCCCACTATGCCACTGGGCTCCCTTCTCTGAGAGAAAGCATTGGGTAGGATTGTGCATGGGACAGAGTGTTAATACTTCAGTGTTGGAAATGAACACATTCGAGTCTGGGTCACTTAGGCAAGGTGAGGTGTGTTAATACCTTATTAATATTTTGGTGTTTCTGCCTACTGTCCCCTTAAAAAAATAACTTGTCCTGAATATTATCTCCCATTCGGTTTCCAGTGAGACTCTGTATCAAAGCATTATTCTAATCAAGAGGTAGTTAACTGGACAAGTCAGATGCTTCAGTTTAGAGGTTACAAATCTTTGTTTGGAGGTTGTGTTCAGACTCTACAAAGGCTTGTCTTTAGTCCTTTGGGGACACCTTGGTAGAGTGTCCTGACTTAGAAAGAGAACCCCGTTAGAGTGACTTGAATTCAGATCCTGGCTCTTGATGTCTCAGTTTGTACGTACATGGGTTTAACAGAGTCTGCCTGGTATGGTAGTGAGGCTCAAACAAGACACCTGTCCATGGTACCTGGCACCTAGGCTCCCTTCGTCTTTCGCTTTCCCTTTCAGGGCACAAACCTGTTCCCCTTCTTGCTGGGGTGCTCAGTGATACTTTGCACTTCTTCCCCAGGTGGCCCTTGAGTGAGAAAGCCATTTCACAGGGTATTATCACTTGTTGTTCTTGTTTTTTAATCACTTCCGTTGTGGTTGGAGTTGTTTATTTCCACCTCTACAGACTGTGGTGTTAGTAAAATTAACCTTGCATCATATTACCCATCACATCTGTTCAATGATTCCATTAAGAAAATAATTTCTTGTGTTGATGAAAGTACCTGCTGGAACTTTTCCCTCAATCTTCTTCTGTTAAGTGATGGAGGACTGAATCGGTTGCATTTCCCACAGTGTTGAAATTCGCAGTGCGTGGGGCATGGCAGGCACCCCAGTTACCTGGGCATTTGGGGAAACTAGGACCGAGCGGTAACCTTGTCCCATCAGGCATTTTCTACCCTGGCAACTCATAGTTCTGGGTCATGAAACCAAACATTGGAAGCCCTGGAAGACCTGAGCCTCACAGTTGGTTAGTACACAGGGATGCAGGAAGGGGTTGGGCTGGCCTCTCTTCAACTGGAGGGGATAGTAGGGAGTTTTTATCGTAGGAATACTTGGAGTTGAAAAATCTTGGACCTGAAGTAAGTCTGCAGTGTGTACACAGGTTCTGTCGCAGTACCTGTGCCTTTGACTTCAAATCTTCAAGTGCTTCCTCCCTGTCTCCTGCAGGTAGAGCGTCATGACATGAACACCCTAAGCCTGCCCCTGAACATTCGCCGCGGGGGGTCCGACACCAACCTCAACTTTGACGTACCAGATGGCATCCTGGACTTCCACAAGGTCAAACTCAGTGCGGACAGCCTGAAACAAAAAATTCTCAAGGTGACAGAGCAGATCAAGATCGAGCAGACGTCGCGCGACGGGAATGTTGCAGAGTACCTGAAACTGGTCAACAGCGCGGACAAACAGCAGGCGGGCCGCATCAAGCAGGTCTTTGAGAAGAAGAACCAGAAGTCCGCACACTCCATCGCCCAGCTTCAAAAGAAGTTAGAACAGTATCATAGGAAGCTCAAGGAGATCGAGCAGAATGGAGCCTCCAGGAGCGCGAAGGACATTGCCAAAGACCACCTCAAGGACGGGTCGCACTCCCTGAAAGATGCCCACTCGAAGTCCCGGACTGCCCCCCACGGCGCGGAGTGTGGCAAATCGGGCATGCCTGGAGTGTCCCTCACTCCGCCTGTGTTCGTCTTCAATAAGTCCAGGGAGTTTGCCAACCTGATCCGGAATAAGTTTGGCAGCGCCGATAACATCGCTCACTTAAAAAATTCCCTAGAGGAGTTTAGGCCTGAGGGGAGTCCCCGGGCCTACGGGGGCAGCGCGACCATTGTGAACAAACCCAAGTACGGCAGCGATGACGAGTGTTCGAGTGGCACGTCGGGCTCCGCCGATAGCAATGGGAACCAGTCATTCGGGGCCGGCGGACCCGGCACGCTCGACAGCCAGGGCAAGCTCACCGTGATCCTGGAGGAGCTGAGGGAGATCAAGGACACCCAGGCACAGCTGGCCGAGGACATCGAGGCGCTGAAGGTGCAGTTTAAGAGAGAGTACGGCTTTATTTCTCAGACGCTGCAAGAGGAACGATACAGGTATTTCAGACCATTCTCTTGGAATTCTTCTAGAAGCATGACTTACTAAGTGCAGAGAGATTGTCTTCTTTTTTTTTTTTTTTTCCAAATCAAAAAGAATTTTATTTTTTCAGGACACCCACAAGGTGTCAGACTCAGTGACAAGTTCACAGAGAGATTGTCTTCTTGAAAGAGAGGCTCATGGTTGTGTTTTCCATAAATTATGGATGTGGATCAAAAAACATCTAAAATCAGTTTTTTCCATACTTTATGACTCCAAACTTTATAATCTGTGACTTACAGATCAACACTTCAGAGAAAGTTGTGTGACTCTGTTAAAATATTGCTAGATTGTCTGTAACTCATGCATGTAAAGTTCCTTCTTAAGTTCCAGTAATTACACTAATTTGTAAATCTGTATTTTATTTTCCTCTATAACTGTTAAGTAAAAAACTACTGCATTCTTGGGGCGCCTGGGTGGCTCAGTCAGCTAAGCATCCATCTTCGACTCAGGTCATCATTTTACAGTTTGTGAGGTTGAGCCCAGCATTTGGTCAGCGCAGAGCCCCACATTAGATCATCTGTCTACTTCTCTCTCTGCCCCTCCTCTGCACACGCATGCCCTCTGTCTCTCTGTCTGTCTCTCTCAAAAATAATAAATAAATATTTTTAAAAAGGAACCACTGCATTGTTCAAGGTAGATTTTCTTTGGCACATTGATCTTTTTTTTTTTTTTTTTTTTATACATATAGTTTGTTGTCAAATTAGTTTCCACATAACACTCAGTGCTCATCCCCACAAGTGTCCTTCTCCATGCCCCTCCCCCCCCCCACATCCATCAGTCCTCAGTTTTTGTCAGCATTCAAGAGTCTCTCATGGTTTGCCTCTCTCCCTTTCCCCCACCATTTCCGCCCTTCTTCTCCCCCTTGGTCCTCCGTCAAGTTCCTCCTAATCCTCCTATACGTGCAAACATATGGTATTTGTCCTTCTCTGCCTGACTTATTTCGCTCAGCATAACACCCTCAAGGTCCATCCATGTTGCTACACATGGCCAGATTTCATTGTTTCTCATTGCCATGTAGTATTCCATGGTATAGATAAACCACATCTTCTTGATCCATTCATCTGTTGATGGACACTTAGGCTCTTTCCATGTTTTAGCTATTGTAGAGAGTGCTGCTATGAACATTGGGGTACATGTGCTCCTATGCCTCAGCATTTCTGTATCCCTTGGGTAAATGTTTGGCACATTGATCTTAAAGTTTTCTTACAGTGTACATTTTTTTATGTACTATGTTTTGCTCATTAAACTTTTCACCTTAAGTAGTTTTTAAAAGAAATCGTAAGAGTAAAGTATAAATTCAAATCTTGTGGATTATATTAGCTAATTTTATTTTTTTATATTAGCTCATTTTTTTTAGTTTATTTATTTTGAGAGAGTGCATGCACAGATGGGGGAGGGGCAGAGAGAAGAGAGACAGAATCCCAAGCAGGGTCCATGCCGTCAGCACAGAGCCCAGTGTGGGGCTCAAACCCACAAATCATTAGATTATGACTTGAGCTGAGATCGAGTCTAATGCCTAACTGACTATGCTGCCCAGGCACCCCTATATCAGCTAATTTTGAAAGATGTTTATAGGCTAGAGTTTATGTGCTTATAACTGATAAATAAAAATATTTTAAAAAAAGTGATTTTCTACCATTTCCCAGTAAAAAGATTACCCAAAGTTGTTTTTTTTTTTTAAGATTTTATTTTTACTTTAAGTAATCTCTACCCCAGTGTGGGGCTTAAACCCACAACCCTGAGATCAAGAATTGCACGCTCTACCAACTGAGCCAGCCAGGCACCCCAAAAGGTTTTTTTGTTTTTGTTTTTTTTTGGTTTTTTTTGCTTTTTTGGTCAAAATGAGTATGTTAACTTAGAAAAATGTAGATAAAAATTTAAATGTCCATAGGATGCCTGGGTGGCTCAGTCAGTTAAGCATCCAGCATCGACTCCTGTCATGATCTTGCAGTTCACAAGTTCGAGTCCTGCATTGGGCTCTGTGCTGACAGTTCAGAGCCTAGAGCCTGCTTTAGATTCTTTGTCTGTTTTTCTCTGCCCCTCCCCAGGTCACATTCTGTCTCTCTTTCCCTCAAAAATAAATAAAAGTTTTAAAAATTAAAAAACATTAAATGTCCAGTACATATCATAAGATTAAACTTTACCTTACATACTTTATATCTCAAAATGGTTCTAAATGTATTAATTTGTAAGTGTGGCTTTTTTTTAGCTCTTATAGTCTATGAAACCATTTTTTAACACTTTCAGCACACATCTTTGACTCTGGTGTCTTTGTCACATAACTGTTTTTGAGTCACAGTTTTTCCAGAAGATATTGACTTCAGGTCCTTACAAATAGTTTGCGATACAGTACTCCTTAGATCCAAATTTTATCCCAACTCACAAATACTCGCTTACATAAATTTAGGATAGTTTTCCCATTTGTCATGTAGTTAAGTTTGTGATGTCCCAGGGTTAGCCGCTGAGTGTATTGTTTGCTGTATGAGATCTTTAAAAGGCTTTTACACCAGCACTGGGTACCTGTGATTCTATCAGGTGACCTGTGTGAGCATCTAACATTGACATTGATAGAAGTCATTTCAGGCAATGCATTACCCAAATAGTGCTTCCTGTTTTCAAATAAACATAAGTTTTCAAATGTAAGACCAGTCCCTCTTCTTTGAGGGAAATGGGAGGTGGAAATGGCAATCTTTGTTCTTCTGTTACTTTCCATTTGGAAAGTGACTTTTGGAAATGTCACTTGATAAGTCATTTATAATTTCTTTTTTAGAAAAGTTTTTTTAAGTTTGTTTATTTTTGGGAGAGAGAGAGAGGGAGGGAGGGAGGGAGTGTGCATGAGTGGGGGAGGGCCTGAAAGAGGGAGACAGAAGATCCAAAGTAGGCTCCATGCAGGGAGCAGAGAGCCCAACCTGAGGCTTGAACTCACAAACCATGAGATCGTGACCTGAGATCCACCCTGTGCCCTTATAATTTCTAATGAGCTTAATTTTTTATCGACTCTTAAGTTCTAAGAACTGAGGCATGTTTTCAGAATCGGAGTGTGCCTTGGGAAGTGGACTTGGCTCTGGTACAGAAGTTGGTTCTTTACTTACGGGCTCTCTGGGGCTTCAGAGCCCTGCCTGTGAACCAGGAGGCGCTGGGCAGGCAGAAGGGGGGGAGGGGGAACCAGCAGGTCCTTGTGTTGAGCCAGATCCCAGGCCGCCCTGCCCGTAGACCTGCCCTGGTGAGTGCGTCAGGCCTGTTTGTGTTGTCACCGCAGCCGGTGAGGGTGCTTGTCTGATGCGGGCGGGAAAGCCAGCGTTGGTGTGTGTGACACCTCAGGAGTGAGGACACAGAAGTTAACATGACAGAGACCAGCTGGAGTTCAGTGTTAGCCGAAAGCATGCTCCCTGTAGCTGGACCTATTTTTTTTTGGAAACGTAGTCTTCCGGGGAATGAAAATAAGGACACCTCTGAAGTGTCACACTCAGAATCGGCTCCTCTCTCTGCAAAGGTACGAGCGACTGGAAGACCAGCTGCACGACCTGACAGACCTGCACCAGCATGAGACCGGCAACCTGAAGCAGGAGCTGGCCAGCATCGAGGAGAAGGTGGCTTACCAGGCCTATGAGCGCTCCCGGGACATCCAGGTACCGCTCCTCTCGCCGTTAGGCACCGCGTGGGCTCGTCCCAGCCTTTAATGCATTCAACGAGCCTTATCCCCCAAGCCCGGAAGGATTTCTGGCACGTGCAGCAAAATGTTTTCTCTGCACAAACATTCTCTCCCTTCTTCACCCCGTTAGCTCATGTTCTAGGAGTCACTGAGTGAAGAGGCTATTCTCTGTGTGCTTATTTTGGTTAACGAATCTTTATTAATCTACCCAAGCCCATAGCCTATAACCTCTCCTTCCTACCCTCTACCGCCCCCACCAAAATTGCTAAAACTTTTTAAACAGGAGGCAAACCTTGCCTTTGAGAAGCTTACTGACTAGATGGGGAGTCCGGGTTAGGTCACCTGCCAAACAGCTCAAGAAAACATGAACGGGGGCCAAATTACGTGATCCAGACTGTGAAAACCACAGAATTCAGACACCGTGCCCAACAAGCTATGAACTGGTGGGACAGTTGGTCATTTTGTGGTCAGGTATTGGATTTCAGTCCCAGGTCAGCCATTCACCAGTTATGTGACCCTGAGCAAGTCTTGGATCTGTTTGCTCATCTGTAGAATAAAAATAGCTTTGATATTTGTAAGAATTTCAAGGACCCGAGTGCATACCGTGTACCATACACAAGCAAAGCGCTTTACGTGTCTCTCTCCTCTCCCCATCTACTCCTTACAGCAACCATTCGGGCAGTCTTACTATTTTCCCCATTTCTCAGCTGTGAAACTAAGGCAGAGAGGTCGGGTGACTTGGGTGACGTCTTACAGACGGTCCTTGAATAGGGAACGTGAATGAATGTGCAGAGAGGGTGGGACTTGGCGCGGTGGGTGGGAGCTGGGTGGGTGGAAGGAAGGGGCTGCTGAGTCAGTCACATGAAGGCACGGCTCAGTGTTAGTGTGACGGTAGCGCTGTAGGGACACAGCCCCGGCCGTCCTGAATGCTGCTTTTTTTTCCTACTACTGGGGGGTGTCTTCCTTTTCTTCTACTTTCACTGAGATCATTGACATACAACTTTGCACTAAAGCGTACAATGTAATGATTTGATAAACGTATGTATATGGGAAAATGATCACCACGGTAAGCTAACATCATCACCTCATATAGTTAACATTTTTTCCTCGGGATGAGAACTTTTAAGACCTACTCTCTTAACAGCTTTCAAATCCGTAATGCAGAATTGTTAACGGTAGCCATCCACGTTACACATTACATCCTCATCTTGCAGCCAGAAGTTTGGACCTTTTGGCCACTTTCACCCATTTCCCCTGCCATCCACTCCTGCCTCTATGGACCTGTTCTTTGTTTCTATGGGTTTGTTTGCTTTTTAGATACCCCATGTAAGTGAGGTCATATAGCATATTTGTCTTCCTCTGTCTGACTCCACACTCAGCATTATGCCCTCCAAACCCATCCATGTGTCACAGGTGACAAGATTTCCTTCTTGTGGCCACATAATATTCCATCGTGTATATGTGTACCACGTTTTTTTTTATTCATCTGTTGATGGACTCTTAGGTTGGTTTTGTGTCTTGGCTCTTGTAAATAATGCTGCCCTGAATATGGGGGTGGAGACATGTCTTCTAGAAACTGATTTCATTTCCTTCGGGTATATACTCAAAAGTGGAATTGCTGGATCATAGGTAGTTCAAGGTTTCATTTTTTAAGGAACTTCTATATTGTTTTCCATAGTGGCTGCAGTAATTTACATTCCTATTGATCTTCCTGTCTTTCTTTTTTTAAAAGTTTATTTATTTTTGAAAGAGAGAGAAAGGGAGGGAAGGACAGAGAGAGAGGGAGACAGAGAATCCCTAGCAGGCTCTGCACTGTCAGTGCAGGGCCCGATGCGGGGCTTGAACTCAGAAACCGTGAGATCATGACCTGAGCTGAAATCAAGAGTCGCACGCTTAACCGAGCCACCTGGGCCCAGTAATCTTCTTTTTTAAAAAAAGCAAAAGAGTGGGGGCACCTGGGTGGCCCAGTCGGTTAAGCATCCAATTCTTGATTCCAGCTCAGGTTATGATCTCACAGTTTGTGAGTTCGAGCCCCACATGGGGCTCTGTGCTGACAGTGCGGAGTCTGCTTGGGATTCTCTGCCTCCCTCTCTCTCTGCCCCTCCCCCACTCCTGCTCACTTCTTTTCTTTCTCTCTGTCTCTCTCAAAATAAATAAACTTTACCCCCCCCAAAAAAATTTTTTTTAAAGCAAGAAAGTATACTCTCCAAGTAGCACTCAGCTCCATTTTTACAACTTTTCTTTGTAGGCAGTGGTTATTTTCTCCAGCCACACTTTATGAGGGAAAAAGCTGAGATTTTTTTCTCCCACAGTGTGTGAGCTAGAGTTTCGACTGCCCACATTTTGTTCTTCTCTGTATCGTGGGCTGTGAGTCTGTGCCAATCTCAGGCTTCTGCTTGGATGTTTCTGGGAGCCAGAGCATCAGACGGAGCTGGTAGGAAACCTACCTGTGAGGATGTGGTGCGGGAGACACTTGGGAGATTTTGCCCCTGCTCTGGGTCAGGAGACTCAGCATCACCATTGACTGGTTTAAAGAATGTGACCCATTTAAATGTTACGTGTTGCAGAGTGAACAGTGCAGTCAGTTTTATTAAAACATTCTGGTTTTAGAACGGGTCTGGGATGGCACTGGATTTATGTCTAAATATATGGTTTTCTTATTTAGGGCGTAGTTTGGGTTAATTTTTTTTTTTTTTAAAGAAGCGTACTTTAGGGATGAATGGGTAAGATCAAGCAAGGGGCTTCACAGAGGGAACTTCACTGCATAGAGTAGTTCATTTGAACATTTTCTGGTTTTTGTCTCCAGCCCAGAAGTGCAAAGAGGACATCTGTGTGGGTGGCTACAGAGTCTTTGTTTCCATAGTGAGATTCTGGCTCTGCCACTTACTGTGTGACCCTGGACAAGTTAGCTCCCTGGGCCTCCGTTTCCTCATCTATAAAATGGGAATATCATCAGTGAGCTTCACATCAAAAGGTTGTCAGGAGGTAAATGGATAATATACATAAAGTACTTAATCTGCCTGACGCATAATAGGCAGTCAGAAAATAAACGCTGGCCACGTTTTCTGTTATATTCGTGAGTGGCCCTCTTCCTCGGGGCTTTTCGCAGTCGGGCCTGCTCAGCTTCGTCTCCAGTTCGTGTTAGTTTTGTTCTTACAGGCAGGGTGCTACAGCGGACGAGCTAGCACAGGTGAGGGTGGCTGGTGCCCACAGGGATGCAAGGGTTTTACTGTTTTAAGAAACTGAGTTTTGTTTTAGAGTTCCCAGTTAAAACAGGCTTAAGGATAATTCAGTCTGTTTCCTCTCCTTGTCCCCAGTAAGTTAAACACTGGATCCAAAGAAGTACTAGGGATCGTGGGGCCGGCTGTCTCTCAGTGGGAGCTGTCACCAAAATTCCTTGCCACTCACGGCTTAGTTTTCTTGGATTTTTCTTTTGGTAAAAAATTTGATAGTTCTAAGGAATTCATTTCTGGGATTAGTCTGTCTATATATGTAATCCGTGTACCCAATTAAAGATGAATGAATTTGCCAAAAATGTTGATCTTTTTGTCTTGTTCTATCAGCATTTCCATGCCGCGTCCAAGAAGGAGGAAACCGTGAGCTCATAGTTGAAAAGAATTCATGATCCTTGGGGCACGTGCCTGCTCCTGTAGAAGCCAGTGCTTTTATAGAACGTAAAAATCAAAAGAAGTTTTACCTTCTCTGTTGGTAACCCGTGTCATGGAAGTTACTATAGTAACAGAGAACCCTGTTCTTTGGCCCATAGAATATATTCAGCAGAAGAAAAGCGAATCAGTGTTACAGCCGTTATGGTTGCTTAAAACCTGAAAGATGGCTGTATTGTAAGCGAGCAGACACATACTGGTAAACGAGTTAGACCGTCGGCCAGGGAACTAAACGGGCCTCACTGTCCCGCCTCCAGTCAGGTCCTGTTCTCCCAGGAGGCGTAGAGTGTTCCTCTCACGAGCCTCACGCCTCCTTCCTGCGCCCAGTCTGCACTCTGCCGCGTGTCCGGCCCTGTGCTGGGTAACCGCAGGTGGCCTAGTCCCCATCCTTGTGCAGCTCTGGTCTTCTGTTCAGGAAGGAGGGCTGGGGGACCTTCACATCCTCTGACGGGGCTGGGCGGGCTTCCAGGCACAGGACATGCATGTACAAAGGCCCCGACCATGCTCCTTCTCCAGACTTCAAAAAGCCAGCATGGCCAGAGCGTGGTGAGCGGGGCAGGGCGGCAGAGACTGGGAGGGGAGAGAAGTGGGCCCCTAAAGCTAGACACTGGATGTCTCATTGACAAGGCGGGGGATGGCTTAGAGGGACTGAGTGGGTGGTGGGAGGGACGGGGTGAGCCAGGCGCTGTTTTCTGGGGACGGAACGGCAGCAGGGAAGCAGGACCGGCGGCGGCGGGTGCAGGAGAGCGTGCAGCACGCCATCCCACATTTGCATGTGGTGCATTCTGGGTGCTTCTGCGAAGCTCAAGTGGGGATGTCAAGGAGCCATGTAGATACATGAGTCAAACTCAGATGAGGCGACTCGGCCAGAGAGATACTCAGGGTCCTCTGTGTCTTAGCAATTGAAGCCTTAGAAAGAACGGGTTCTGGGGAGAATGTGCAGCCTGAGTAACGGCACACAGAGAGCGAGAGGAAGCCGAGCCCCATGGTCCGTCCTGTCCCCATCCCTTCTTCCTTCACCCTCCGCAGTGTGTAAGTGGACGCACGTACAGCCTGAGCAATGGAAATAAGGACTAGAAGTTGGAGGGACCACCCAGTCCATGGCTGGAGGTGGTTGACGGTCCCTCGCTGGCCGACCACTCCTGTGGCTTATTCCTGATGATGCCAGCAGATGCCAGTATTTTATGTACTTAATTTCAAAATACTTAACTCTAAGTCCCCATTTACGGTAATTCACGGTTGTTCGTTCCGTCTATGACTAACAGAATAAATGTGCCTTGCGACTCTCGTTTCCCTTCTTTGTCATCATCATCCTCCTCGTCATCATCAGCTTGGCTGTCGGAAGCTGCCTCAGCGTCGAGTTCCTGAGCCAGGGGGCTTTCGGGCACGTCCCAGCTCGCGCGGCGCCCGTGGTCCCAACAGCGTGTGACCCTTGCTCTCCCTCTTGCCCACAGGAAGCCTTGGAATCCTGCCAGACTCGCATCTCTAAACTGGAGCTCCACCAGCAGGAGCAGCAAGCCCTGCAGACAGACACCGTCAATGCCAAGGTGCTCCTGGGCAGGTGCATAAACGTGATCCTGGCCTTCATGACAGTCATCCTCGTGTGTGTGTCTACCATGGCCAAGTTTGTCTCCCCCATGATGAAGAGCCGCTTCCACATTCTTGGCACCTTCTTCGCTGTGACTCTTCTTGCAATATTTTGTAAAAACTGGGACCATATTCTGTGTGCCATAGAAAGGATAATAATACCCCGGTGAAGCCACTGGCCCCCATCTTCATGTCCTTTCAGGTTTCTGTTTTAAGGAGAACTCTGTGCATACTACCAAATTTTCAAATGAACGGGGTTGTGCTGACTAAAGGTGAACAGGCCTGGGCTGTGCATTGTAAATAACGACAGTCCCCTTCACACGGTAGCACTTGCTGGCTCAGTCCCCATTCTTCGTGAGTGTGAATCCGTCTGAGAGCTCTCCCCACGTTGCTCACTGCCTTAATCACGCCAGATCTCCGCCCACCTCACCAGCCCAGCATGGCCAGCCTCTGGTTATTGAGCATTTGGCATAATGAATGATCCAGAAGAAAAGGGATTTTAAGTCTCTGTCTCTCTCTCAAGTCTCTATCACAGTTGAACCTCACAGTTGCTCGTGGTTGCATGTTTTCCCAGAGTCCTGTTAGTAGCAAGGATGTAGCAGGACTTGGGGAGGGGAAGCAGAGTACATGCACTGGCCACGGTGAACCCATATGGCCTTCGGAAGTACAGAAAATCCTGTGTAATCCAGTCCACTTGTCCACAGAGAACACTAGGCACCACGTGTTCCCAGTGTCCGTAGCGGTCAGTTGTACGTGACACACAAGTGCCACGGAGATCTTACCACACACCTGTTTATCCATCCGACGTCAAACTTAGATGTTGTCATGCACTTTAAATGGTAAGATGCAAAGATTCACGAGTGGGGCTTTTCCCTTCTTACACCCAGGGAGCCACACGCGGATTTTATCTGAAGCAGCCGTCTAATGCTTCGCCTTCAAGCACGTAGAAATGTTTCCAAGTCCCGCGTCAGACCGCGGCTTCAGCGTTAGGGTCCTGTAAGCACTACCTTGGAGGTATTTCAGCAGATCTTAGTCGTGACAGACCCCCTGTGAGGATGTGATTCACTTTATTCCCTGGCCTGCGAAGGTTGAAGATCTCACTCCACAAATGAAAACAGATGATCCTTGTGTTGTGGAGTTTTTGTTTTTCCTTAAGGACAACAGGATTGTAGTTTGTGAAGCGGAAGTGCACTGAGGTAGGAGCTCTGAAAGCAGGAGGGAGATAGGCGTGTGGTCTGCCGGGGTGGCAGTTGGATCCAAGGGCGCAGTTGACTGGGATGGGGACTGGGAAGGTCCTCCTAGGACCCTGTGAGCCCAGCTGAGCCCAGCACCAAGGCTGGCTGTCGTCTCTCAGGATCTCCCTGAAGACAAGGGCCCGGGGAAAGGGAGGGGCCGCACTTCTTCCCTTGAGGTGAAGGCATTCAGAAGTTAACATCTTCGGCCTGTTTGGGGGATGCTACTCGCTACCCTCAGCCCTGAAGCTACTCCCTTTTAAATCTCTCTCTCTGTACCTACTGAAAACGAAGTCAGAAGATTTTAATAGGAACAGCTCTTCAGTCCCTCCTCCTGCTATCCGCTCTGTTCTCTGAAGGCGTAAAGATGTGTGTTAGTGTACATTTTCTTCCAGAAAACATCAGATCGCCTGGATTTAAATTAAGTGCAATATTTTCGAACAGCTGCTCTTAGGGAAATCTCCTGGGAAAAAAAATGTGACAGTGTGCCGTGGTTTGAGAGAATGGAATAGTCGAGCATTTGGTACAAGTCCAGTGTGTGTGAGACTCAGACAACTCAAGCTTTCTTCTTTTAACTTTACGGTTTGGTGGTTTTAGCAAATTCACAAACTTCTGCAACTGTCCCCACTATCTAATTCTGGACTTGAGCTTTTTAAAAACAGTAACCATCATTTCGTGCAGTCTTGGCTGTACAGATTTTGGATTCAGGGAAGAGGGAGTTAGCAGCCCCTCCCCCATCTCATGGCCATGTCCCCTTCCACCATCAGACTTGCCCTTGTTCTGCCAAATTGGCTGTAAATCTACTGCCATCCATCAAACCCTGGGGACAGAAAAGAGTTCCAGGTCCAGGGATGGGAGGGAGAAGGAATGGTGGGCTTTTGCATCTGTATTTTAATGGCCAGCATTCTCCATCACCTGTGGGCATCGGTCTCCGTTCGGCTGGGGGCTGGAGGTAATGTACACCCTCGGATCAAGCTGGGGCCTGGTGGGCGCTTCTCCATTTCTGGGAATCTTTCTGAGGCACTTTGGATATGCCAGAGGTTGCAGCGGATGTAGATACTGCTGTCATTTTTGAGAGAGAGAGAGAGAGGTATCTAGCCCTTTGAGGTTAAGGACCGCGGGGAAGTTCTAGGACGTGGGCCTGCTTCCCCAGCCACCATGCTCCACTCACCATTTGTTTTGACGTCTCCCGGGCCTGCGGTCAGTGTGTCTCCGCTCCACTGTGAGAAGTAGGGGGGAAACGGGAAGCCGCGCTCTCGCCCCCTCCACGGGAGCTCCAGGGGGAGCTAATGTTAACAGAAGCTGCTAGAAACTGGCTCTGCTCCAAAATCTAGGATCTGAATCATCCCACCTGATCATGACTTCTTTTGCACAGAATTTGTATTTCCACTGATTTCTCGGTAGATGTCAGATAACTTTGTTGTCACTTGTGTATGCTCAACTTATACTTGGCATATTTATTTTAGAGTCTTGTTGAAAGTTCATGAAGCTTTTTAATAAGTTGTTGCACTCCAAGAAGACCTTTACCCTCTGTGGTTTACTGTTCTCAAGTAATAAACCCTCTCATTGTATTTCCTTTCCTGCACAAGGGATTAAATAAAATTTTATAAATTATGCAATTAAAAATAGTGATCCAACTAGGGTATATCACGGAATTGGTTATTTAATTTACATTTAAGTCAGCTAATCCCTTTCCCCACCTTTCATTGGTAGTAAGGATGAAACTAGTCATGGGGACGGCCAGGCACCTGCTCACTCAGCAAACTTAATGCTTTAAGATACTGGACATTGCAGGGGCACCTTGGTGGCTCAGTTGGTTAAGTGCCAACTTCGGCTCCAGTCACGATATTGCAGTTCATGAGTTCGAGCCCTGCATTAGGCTCTTTGCTGACGTCTCAGAGCCTGGAGCCTGCTTTGGAGTCCATGTCTCCCTCTCTCTGTCTCTGCCCCTCCCCCACTCATGCTTTCTCTCTCGCTCTCAAAAATAAACATAGAAATTAAAAAAAAAAAAAGATACTGGACATTGCATTCTAGCACAGGATTTTTTTGTGACATACTATTTTCATGACCACCAAGATGATAGTTTGAGGGCAAAACAAAAATCTAAAAATACTCTTATGTGGGTTTTGATTGGTTATCTCAGCCTACATTTTGAGTATGATCAACACTGAACCCCACCCCACCCCCAACTCCAACTGCAATGAAGCAATAAATAAAAGCACTCCATTGCTGATTTTGTACAGAGTAGGATCAGTCCCAAGTTTCTAGTATGTACCATGAGTGGTTTTGCTTTTGTGATCACCATGAACTGTTGATAGACTGAGATCTGAAACTGCCCACCCTTTCCCCTTCCATTACAGCCCCTAACTCAGTTATCCCTCTCTGTCAGTTAAAATTCCATGGGATTTTAGCCCTTCTACTTTGTCACTCTTGTTTTTATTGAAATATTGCCCTACAAGGTATGTTTACTGCCCTGCCATTTCTCCAGCATATCAGGTTTAATTATGGGATCAATAGCTATGATGGGAATTGGGAGTCCTGTAAGCAACTAGTTATTTTTGTTCTTCTGGATTGGAGTTTAAATACCAAATTGTTTTGCATCAAATAGGAACATCTTTGTATTGAATCTAAGTATGATTGTATTGGTTTGCAAAAGCATTTCAGTATGCTTATTAATATGAGCATGTGTGATTAAACAACCTATATTGCATATTTCTATAATTTTGAGGAGTGAGCCAGGGGTAGGGTGAAATGGCATTATTTAAAATTCAGAGCTTTATCTGGAGAGAGATGCTTGAAGAAGTGTAACACGTATAAAGGAAGGAGTTGGTCTGAAAAGATAAATCACTGAAAAGAATAATATTGGCTTATTTACATCAAAAATCGTTATGAAGCTAAAAGAAGGTACAGTTAACAAGAGTTTGGTAACCCAGAAGATAAAAAGCAGAACTAACCTATGATTTTCTAAAGTCAGTACAATTCTTTGTCTCTAAGAAGCTGGAAAGTAATGTACCTTGATTGTTTTAGGAATAATTTGTGTTGCAATTTTAATTTATTTAAAACATATCTCCTGTGTTTGTCGTAAGAGAAATGTTTCAAAAAACCGTGCTCTGTGTTTAAGCTGTGTTTAGGCCGTAGTTAGCAATTCTGAAAATGGAAACTAGGAATGCTTATTGTGAGGTCTTTTGCAGAATTTCCATTTTGTGAGATACTATATAGTTTTGTGTCAGCCTAAAATTGTCAATTCTGTATAGATTGTCACCCTATTCAAAGCAGGTGCCATTATTTTTTTTAAATAAACACTTGATGTTAGCTTTGATGTTAAATAAAGAGTTAGATTTCTTAAATTTTCATATTTGTCAGAGCCCATCTCAGTAGTAGGTGTGTGTGTGAAATCAATTTTTTTTTAATGGATTTTATTTTTTAGAATAGTTTTAGGTTCCCAGCAAACTTGGTCAGAAGGTACAGAGATTTCCAGTATACCCGCCCCCAAGCCCTACACATGCATAGCCTCTCTGCTGTCACCCACCACACAGAGGGTACATTATTAAAATGATGGTCTACAACCTACATTGACACATCATTATCACCATAACTTTACCCAAGGGCTCACCCTTGTACCTTCCATGGGAATGGAGAAGGCCATGTGACCATCATACCATTAGTGCCACACAGAATAGCTTCACTGCCCTAAAATTCCTCTGTGTTTCACCTGTTCGTCCCTCCCCCCAGCCACACCACCTGTAATAAAATTTTAAACAAACTGACGTCTATTCCATAGAACGTTGTGGGCGTGTGACGTGTGGCCTGTTCCTCAATCCCTGGGTGGGAGAGAGAAGGATGGTTTCTTTACAGCGCTTGGGATGCTGAGAAAGGCGCCCAGAGTTGTGGAAAGGGGGAGAGTGGAAGGATCCTGTGCGGGAGTGAGAGGCCGTGAGGGCACTGCTCAGGTGTGCCCACGACCAGGTGGGGGGCACGGAGCAGAGTCCTCTGGCTGAAGCAGTCTGGTGAGTGGGGTTCCTTGTTTGTGTGGAGCTCCGGTGTTTACAAAGCACCTTATTTTTATAGCGCAGTAACTCGTAGGAGCCATTCCTGTGATGTGGCTCATCATCCATCTATATAATCATCCCCATTATATAGATGAGATTGAAGCTCAGACACGTGCGCTTTTCCCAAGACCCTCGCTGGTGCAGGAGGGGGGTCAGGTTCTCGTTGCTTTTGCTTCTGATGCTGCCTGCTTAGCCCTCTGCTTCCAGCCAACTGCAGGTCTCCCGGTCATCCAGGACCCACCGTGCGTACAAGAGAACTGGGATGCTTCGATGATGAAAGAGCCTGTAATAAGTCAGCTCGTTCCCTGCCCTAGAAAACAGAGCGCATCTGACTCTTGGGAAATCTTACAGGATCCACTGTTATTTTCACACCTGTTGTTATATCCAAAGAGGTAAAGACAGAAAGCGGAAGTGATGGCATTATGTGTGTGTCCAGCCCAGCACGTGCCCCAGTGTTGCTTTAGGGAAATACCTTATGAAGCCTATGTTCCCGTAAAAAAAAGATGGAGATGGAGAAAAGGCTTAGTGGGGTTTTTTAACTGAATAGTAATAGTGTGGGGAATAAAGCAGTGCTTTCTGACTGAGTAACGTATGGACTCCTAATAAAAAATCTGGGAAGCCTGAGAATGTTCATAGCCACAACTTGACAAAGTTATATAGCCTAACAACATAATAGCTGTTCTTATCTGCAGATCCTCCTTACAAAGTTACTTTCTAGTAGGTATGACCATGAGTTGTAGAAATTTATAGGACCCACATGGCGATCCCCAGCAGCACTTTTGTGGGTCATAGGTGTGGGAGGACAGCTCACATTCGTTGAGCACTTCCTGGGTGCAGTGCTGTGTGCCAGATTCTTTGCACATTATGTCACAGGCAATTTTTCCAGTACCCGTAAGTGAAGCACTATTATCTCTGCTTCACAGATGGGGACACAGGTTCAGAATGGCTAAAGAATTAGCAGCGTCCCGCAGCGAGCAATGGTGGGACTCTGTTCAGCCCCACACTCGTGTGACCCCGGAGCCTGTCCTGGTCGCTGTGACCCATCGCTGTAATAAGAGGGATTGAGCGATTGGCTCTCTGGCTCACTAGCTCCTGGCTCCTGTGAGCCCAAGGAGCCACTTGTAACCCTGAGACTGGAGCAGTCTGAGCTATAGTTGGCAAATCATACATTTACACGTTTGCATTGTTGGTACCCTGTGAGGACAGCAGTTGCCTGAAACTAACATCCTAGATCTTTGAAGAGACGCAGGCTGACAGATCTGTAGATGAAGAGAAGGGTGAACTATTTAATTAAAGAAACTTCTGGCGGCGCCTGGGTGGCTCTGTCTGTTAAGCATCTGACTTTAGCTCAGGTCATGATATCATGGTTCGTGAGTTCAAGCCCCGCGTCGGGCTCTGTGCTGACAGCTCAGAGCTTGGAGCCTCTTTCAGTTCTGAGTCTCCCTCCCTCTCTGCCCGTTCTCCACTCATGTTCTGTCTCTCTCTCTCTCCCTCCCTCCCTCTTAAAAATAAACATTAAAAAAACTTTTTAAATAAAAAAATAACAAACTTCTACACCCACTCTGGCTTCCTGAACCTCTTCGGCTGTATAAGTGGCAGTTGGCTTGGCTGAGTATTTATCAGCTGTTTTGCTTTGCTCTGAGACGGTCAAGTCCCTGCTAGCTTCTGCTTTGTGCTCCATGACATCTGCTACTGTCTTTGGTGACTTACCTCTGCGATGTTCGTCCTTGCTCAGACAGCCAGAATTTCTCTCCTGCCAGCCCTTTAACTTAACTAAAGCAGTCACAGGAATGAGCGTCAGCCGTGCTAACAGCTGTTTTCTTAGTGATTACTTTGCTTGGGCCCAGGCATTGGGACTGGATTTTTTTTTTTCCTGTTCTGCTTAAAAGTAAGCTACTGCGGGGCCGCCTGGGTGGCTTAGTCGGTTAAGCGTCCGACTTTCTCTTTGGTCTTGATCTCGCTGTTTGTGGGTTCGAGCCCCGCTTTGGGCTCTGTGCTGACTGCCTGCTCTGAGCCTGGAGCCTGTTTCAGTCTGTGACTCCCTCTCTCTCTGACCCTCCCCTGCTCACGCTGTCTCTCACTCTCTCCTAGAAATAAATTAAAAAAAAAAAAAAAGTAAGCTACTGCATCGTAGGAAAAAATAAATAAATAAAGTCTGTACTAACAGTTACAGGACTCCATTTCACCAGAGGAACTCTCAGAGGCCTTGATTCTCCTCTGATTCTTGAACTTTCTGCTTACAAGCAATGGTGCTGACTGGACCTTCCATTGGCTGTTCCTCTCCAAAATGGTTTTGACGGCTATTCGCTCATCATACTTCCCCTGTGGTTTGAAATCAAAGCCCTCTAGGGGCGCCTAGGTGGCTCAGTGGGTTGAGCGTTCGACTCATGATCTCAGAATTCGTAGGTTTGAGCCCCGCATTGGGCTCCTTGCTGACTGACAGCTCAGAGCCTGGAGCCTGCTACCGAATCCATCTCTCCCTCACTCTCTGCCCCTCCCGACTTGCAGTCTGCCTCTCTCTCTCAAAAATAAAATACAACATTAAAAAAAAAAAAGAAAATCAAAGCCCTCTAACTGTAGGGAACAGAAGTATAAGATGGACACCCAAATTTCAGGTCATAGGCAGGACACATACACCGGCCTATGTAGTGGCTCAAGCCAGCAGCGACCCAGACACAGGCCCAGGTTCACAGAGAGGTGGCCTTTCCCCAGACACTGTGGTCAGAATTGTTGCAAGGTGACTTCCTGCCATGGGTAGGTCTCCCCTTGCCAACAAGATATAATTACCTGAGAGCATCGATGGAAACTGGATATGGAGCTGGAATGAAGGAAGCCCCATTCAGTCGCTCAAGTATTTTTCCTGAAGGGAAGAGCTGGAAGGTCATAGGGGGGCCGAAGGCTGGTGGCCGGCTCTCCCGGTAGCTGGACAGCGGGCAGCAGTGTGCTGTTGGTCTGGTGGAAGTGGGCACCCCGACTGGCCAGCGGCCACGGGTCTTCTGTGTGTCTAGTTTGTGGGGCCGGTTCATGGTCTCCCTGAGTGTGCTCGACTCTGCCTGGGCTCCTCGCCACACTGAGGGTGGGGGTGGGGGATCTGCTTCCCTAGTAGGCTTGTCCTCTGTCCTGTTTGACAGACTGAGCTACTCAGCTGGCCAGAGCATATCAGCCCCTTGGCAGCTATTTATATTTGAGTGGAAATTAGTACATTTGCTTGATCTTGTCAGAGCTGGGTTAGCACGAATAGGTGTCACAGGCGTGGTCACCTAATAAACTAATAAGTAGTTTCTGAACTATTGCTTGACATGCAGGAAGTCCATCTTGAAACAGTGGGGACTCGCCTCTCCCTGCAATCTGACTGACCTAGGGAAATAGCTTTTGTAAGTTTATTTATTTATTTTGAGAGAGAGAGAGAGAGAAAAGGGAGAGTGTATGTAAGAGAAAGTGGAGGAGGGCAAAGCACGAGGGAGAGAGAATCCCAACCAGGCTCCATGCTGTCAGCACAGAGCCCAACATGGGGCTCGAACTCCCGAGCCCTGAGATCGTGACCTGAGCCCAAGCCAAGAGTCAGATGCTTAACTGACTGAGCCACCCGAGCACTGCGACCTAGGGAAATGCTTAACCTCTCAGGATCACTCTTTCCTAAACCGCAAGGTGCCGAGGGCTGCAAGATTGAGAGAAAGTGCTTGTAACAAGACTTTCAGTCTGTCATGTGTATGTTAAGCACCTACTGTGTGTCAGGCTCCGTTCTAGGCACAGGCATACAAAACAGTGTTCCTGTCCTGGGGGGGGGTTACATTCTGGGGGAGGAGACAGATGAGGAGTGAAAATATTTGGCAGCAGGAAAGGTCATACTCTGAGCATCTAACCTAAAATTGAAATTTACCTCCATATTCTTAGAGACGAAATGGACTTCCTGAGCGGTTTTTTTCTCTAAGCTCCATTTCACAGACAGCCACGAGGGCATGACTGAACAGAGCCCTTTACAAAGGAAATCTGTCTTAAGTCAGACTCCGCACAGCAGCAGGAGCGCTGGGAAGATCTGGGGTGGTTCCGTTCAGAAAGGGGCTGAGCTGCTCCCCGCACTCCTGCTCCGTCTGGCTTGAAATGAACAGCATGCAAATGAGCACCTGGGTCTGAGTCAGCAGTGAGTAACCCCCTGCGTGGTGCTGAGCCCTGAGCACACGCTCGGCCTCCCCGCTGCGGGACTGAGGAGCGGCTCATCGCAGACCCTGCACCTCCACCCCTGGCCCCCGCCCCCCTCTCAGGGCAGCTGCTCCCTGTACCAGAGCCCAGGCCCGTGGGTCCCGCTGGGGCCTGGGACCGGTCTCCACAGCAAGTGCCAAGGACAATACTCCCTTCTGGAGTTCCCTTCCTACAATCCCTTCCCTACTAGCGCTCCCTCCACAGGCGCCCAGAGCCCCACTCCTCCTCCCCTTCTTCACTCTCATGGGGGCCCCCTGCCTGCCTCTTCTGAGACCTTGCCCCTGTGCCACACTGCTGCTGTCCCAGACCCACCCAAATCCTGCCTTTCCTCATCTCTCCTTCTCTTCTCCTTTACCACCACATCTCTTAAAGATATAGTCTCCGGGGGCACCTGGGGGGCTCAATCGGTTGAGCGGCTGAGCATCAGACTTCAGCTTAGGTCATAGGCCCGCAGTTCGTGAGTTTGACCCCCACATCTGGCTCTGTGCTAACAAACAGCTGGGAGCCTGGAGCCTGCTTCAGATTCTCTATCCACCCTCCCCCTTCCCCACTCAGGCTCTGCCTCTCTCTGTCTCTCAAAAATAGATCAATGTTAAAAAAATTTTTTTTAAAGTCTGTGGGCGCATGGGTGGCTCAGATCATGATATCACAGTTCCTTGAGTTCAAGCCCCACATTGGACTCTGTGCTGTCAGCACACAGCCTGCTTCAGATCCTCCGTCCCCCTTTCTCTGCCCTTCCCCCATGCTCTCTCAAAAATAAATAAAAACAAAAACCCAAAACAAACAAACAGAAAAGAAATAGTCTCCACCCTCTTCTCCTAAGACTTCTTCTTCCACTAAAACCTCTCTCAGCCCTCAGAACTCCCCTACAACTCGTCTGCATCTCTGGCACCCACGCCCAGCCTGTGCTTCTTTCTGCCGCTGCAAGCTCCTGTTGAGTCCCCGCCACCCCTCTTCTGACGTGTCCCCCTTGACCACTTTCCAGTTTCCTTTGGCTGCCGTGTCTCTTCATGTCCTCTGTACGGACCCCCATGACTCAGCTGCTACCCCGAGACTAATAACTGCCATCTCATGCCATGAGATGCCTCGTTTCTCAGCCACAGACCCGTATTTCCAGTTATTCACCTATCATTCATTTCTGCACTGATACCTTCAAGGCGCCTCAAAATATACAGCCAAGCTCATCTTTTGCCCTCATGTCAAATCTGCTCTTTCTAGGGGCGCCTGGGTGGCTCAGTCGGTTAAGTGTCCAACCGACTTCGACTTCATGACTTCATGACTTCGACTCAGGTCATGATTTCACGGTTTGTGGTTCGAGCCCCACGTTAGGCTCTGTGCTGACAGCTAGCTCAGAGAGCCTGGATCCTGTTTCAGATTCTGTGTCTCCCTCTCTCTCTGACCCTCCCCTGCTCATGCTGTCTCTCTCTCTCTCTTTCTCTCTCTCTCAGAAAATAAATTTTTAAAAAAATCTGCTCTTCCTAGGCACCTCTGTCACTTAAGCGTCCAACTGCGGCTCAGGTCACAAACTTACAGTTTGTGAGTTCGAGCCCCGCATAGGGATCTGTGCTGTCAGTGCAGAGCCCACTTCGATCCTCCGTCCCCATCTCTCTCTCTCTCTGCCCCTCCCCCGCTAGTATGCACATGCACACACACACTCTCTCTCCCAGAAGTAAATAAACATAAAAAAATAGTTTTTTAATCTGCTGTTTCTGTTGTGCCATTAAAGGCATCACCACCACCCATTCCCCTACCCCAACTAGAAACCTCAGAGCCACCCATCTTCCTCACCAGCATTGCCAAGTTGTGTCAGTTCTCCCTTCTACTTTTTTAAAAAAGTTTATTTACTTATTTTGACAGAGAGAGAAAGAAGGGGAGGGGCAGAAAGGGAGAATCCCAAGCAGACTCTGTGGTGTCAGTGCAGAGCCCAATGCGGGGCTTGAACTCAAGAACCTGAGCTGAAATCAAGAGTCCTACGCTTAATCTTAACTGGCTAAGTCACCCAGGTGCCCCTCCTTCCCCACTATTGTGAGCACCTGGGCTGGGACTGCATCTCTTTTCTTTATCTGCCATTGTTAGACACTTAGTGTTCAATAAATATTATTGAATGTGCTGGGTTTACTCAGACTTTCCACCAGAAACCCTTCCCAATGCAAAGGGCTAAGGATATCAAGCCAGAACAGTGGCACTTCTAACCAAGCTTCCCTTCGGCATCACTTTCCCTGATCCTGACCTTCACCTCCCACACCCTGTCCCAGAAGAAACTCTGGGACCATAAAGCATGTGTCATAAAACCTCGCTGGGGTCCAAAGTCAACCATGACTGAAAACAGAGCACAGGACAGAGTCCAGCCCCAGGCTGGCTTTTGCTCTTCTCACTTTTATCTGAATGGTGAACCACATTTCTGGACTTAAAACAAGGAAACACAAACTTCTAGCTGATCGAGAAAAACAGTTCCTGTTCACTGACCTTGTCACTTACCAGGCTTGGGCTGTGGGATGGGGGCTTTACAGGCTCTGTCACCCCAACCCCATCAGGGCCCTGGGAAGAAGCTCCGGCCAGAGTAGATGTGCTGGAGCTAGAACTCAGACCCCCCTCTGACTCTCAATCTTCGGGCCACAATGGGGGTCACCCTGAGAGCACCAGGTGGCCTGCGACACGTGTTAGGGATTCTGAAATAGGAGCGTCTCTGGGATTTCAATGATTTCTGAGGATAGTAAGACAGAATATTGGAAATTTTGAATTTCTGAGTTTTCTGGGATGTTCAGAAGCCTTGGTCTCAGAAGGGGGTGGCTAGGTGTTACCAGAGGGGCCCGGCCCCCAGCTGCAGTCACATAGCACTCTTGAGGGCAGCCCACCTCTCTGGAACCTATTCAGATCCGTGGGGCTTGCAGCCTCCTCTTTGGCACAAGAAGATCTTGCTCTACTTCCGGATGCCAGCACTGTATGTTTCCACATGTAGTATGTATGTATATGAATTTATATTTTTTAATTTTTTAATGTTTTATTTTATTTTTGAAAGGGGGGAGGGGCTGAGAGAGAGGGAGACACAGAACCTGAAGCAAGCTTAGAGCCCAACTTGAGGCTTGAACCCACAAACCGTGAGATCATGACCCAAGCAAGAGTTAGACGCTTAACCAACTGAGCCACCTAGGCGCCCCACAAGTAGTATGTTTATATGCTATCAGTGCACTAATAAAATATGTTGTGTGTATCGTATATTTAGGGATATTTAACTCATATATGTAAATAGAATTTATTGGTTCTTATAAAAATATTTTTAAAATTTTGAAATGATCACAAACTTAGAGAAAAGTTGGATGTTTAGTACAGAAAATTATATTTTTCCCAAACCACTTAAGTTTCCAATCTGATGTCCAGTCACCTGCAAATATTTTAGTTTGTAATTCCTAGAAATAAGGACATTCTCGGGGCACCTGGGTGGCTCAGTCAGTTAAGCGTCAACTTTGACTCAGGTCATGATCTCACGGTTTGTGGGTTCAAGCCCTGCATCGGGTCTCTGCTATTGCCTCTGAGCCTGCTTCAGATCCTCTGTCCCCCTCTCTCTCTCTGCCCCTCTTTTGCTCATTCTGTCTGTCTGTCTCTCTCTCAAAATAAATAAATAAACTTTAAAAAAAAGATAAGGACATTCTCCTACATAAGCACAATATAACCATCAAAAATCAAGGAATTAGATACAGAGATCACTGACATCCAATCCTCAGATCTCATTCAAGTTCCACCAGTTATCTCAATAATGTCCTTCGTAGCCAAAAAGGCCCGTGCTGAATTGTGAGTTGCATTTAGTTACCGCTTTTGTCTCCTTCTGTCTGAAACAGTTCCTCTGACTCACCTTGACTTTTGTGACCTTGGCATTTTTGAAGATTACAGGACAATTATGTTGTATAATGTTTCCTTATGATTAGATTCAGATTATCCATCTTTGGTAGGAATATCACAGAAGTGATGCTGTGTTATTGTACCCTGTCATATGGGCTGCAATTTTGGTTTGTCCCATTACTGATGATTTTGCTTGGATCATGGATTAAGGTGAGTCTGCCAGCCTTCCCTCCTTGGTAATTAGTAAGTATTTTGGGGGAGGTACTTATGTTCTTCCTAGCCTTCATCAAACTTTCAATGTATTCACTTATTGTATCAGTGTGGAATCATGACTTCCTCTTTTATTCAAAGTTTTATAACCCATGAGTGTTAGTGTTCATTGCAATGAATGTTGTCCCCTGTTTGGCCAGTGAGGACTCACTCAAGTTGTCTTTGTGTCCTTCTGACAGCCCTCAGCATTCTCTGACCACACCTGGCTTTCTGTTCCAGGCTCATTTTGTGCTTTCCCTTCCCAGAGCTGGAAAGGGCCATTTTTGCGAGGACTCTGAGTTTCTTTTAGTGGAAAATAGTATTTAAAACCCAAGATTTGGGTGCTAGCTTTGTTCTTTGCTAGTGGGGTGTCCCTTCTTCCAGGCCCACTCATTCAACAGAAGTAATAATCTGTATACAGACATGTGCCTCTGTGTATAATGATATAGATGATATGATATGTACATACACATACATCTCTTATGGACTGAGTGTTTGCATCCCCTCAAAGTCATATGTTGAAGCCCTAACCTCCAATGGGATGGTGTTTGGAGATGGGGCCTTGGGAGGTAATTAGGTTAGATGAGGTCATAGAGTAGAGCCCTCATGATGGGGTTAGTGGCCTTATCAAAAGAGGACAGAGATCTCTCTCTCCCTCCACACAGGTGTGCTGAGGAAAAGCCAGTTGAGCACAGAGTGGGAAGGTGATGTCCATAAGGCAGGAAGAGCACCCTCATCAGGGGTCTGTCACACCTTGCTATTGAGCTTCCCAGCCTCTGGAACTGAGAAGTAAATGCCTGTTGTTTAAGCCACCTAGTCTGTGATATTTTATTTATAGCATTCCAAGCGAAGACAGTATCTCCCTTCATTTATAATAAATTCATACAGACACACAGTTAGTTCGATGCCTATTTCTGCATCTATCTGTATATTGAGAAACCGTGAGTGTGCGGCAGTACCTCCAATCCCAAGCCAACACCCTTGAATTCATTCACGTTTTCTTCCTTTTCGTTCTGGCAGCTCCCTTCTCCAACAGTGAGATCCTGCTGTCCATTGGCTCTAATATATGCCCTCGTTTGCCCGCCCCTGCGTGTAACTCATGTCCATGGCTGCTGCCCACACCTCCCCTACGTGGGCGGTTTGGGCCCTGACGCTCCTCACCAGGCTGCCTCTCTGCTGGCCCACCCGCCCATCCTACTGTGCTCCGAGGCACCCTGGCTAGGTCGCCCCACCGCATGGATGCCCTCCCTTCCCAGTGCAAGCTTTGAACTACAAGGAAGCCCTCTGGACCCCTCTGCACTCTCATTACCACACCAGTGTGCGCCCTTGAGCACCTCATCACCCTGCTTGAGCTCTGCAAACCCCCTCTGCACCTTCCACCCCCACCCCCAGAACCCCCACCTTGCTGTGCTCATCCGTCCCTCATGGCTTTAGAGCTCAGTTGTTCAGGAAGGGGACAGGGAGAGGGGGTGCAATCTTACCGCACGCGCTCACGTGTGTCTGTGTGTTTTAGTAATACATAATGATTTAGAAATAGAGAAGAAATGAAGAAAAAGATTTTTTAATGTCCATTAATTCTTCTACCTAACAAGAAGTTGTTCTTTTTTCTTCAAAACTGTCAAAGTTTTTAAAGAACCCAAACTGGTTTCTTTAGTTGAAAATGGAGTATCTGTATATGGTTGAAAATTAAGAAGTAATATTCCTTCCCACCCGCATCCTTCCTCTGCGGCAGCTGCAGGTATGGGGGCCTCCACACCTGCCCTGCTACTTTCTGCTTTCTGTGCGTGTGCAACACACATGTTCCTTTTCTCAACCAAACTGGACTTCGGCCTTTTTCATGTTTACATATTTCCTGTTAGTCTTTCCCCCCAGTATATATATAATTTAACAAAATATGAACATTGTCCTGTGTTGCTCTATCTGGATGCTTCCAAAGTATTGTTTTAAATGGTTGAGCATTTTTCCATCATATACATGTTTCATTTCTTTAGTCTCTTGTTGGTGGACATTTACAACTTTTTACTCTTATAAATTACCGGCTTTGACTCGACTGTGTCAGGCGAGTCACGGAGCTGCTCAGCACGGCGATTCTCTCTGGCTGTGTTCCACGCCTGGTAGTAGATTCGTGAGCTAAGATAATAGAGGTTTCTTTTTCTCACTAAGAAGCATTTCAGAGACAGGTGGTAAAACCAGAGTTTTGAGCAAGAATACAAAACGTCAAGTTCCAAAGCCAGGCTGTCATGTGCAGAACTTCCAAAGAGAGTGACTGAGAACTTCTCCAGAAGCTCTTGAGCCACTGCTGGATTGGGGAGCCCAACAGGGTTGGGAGAGACAGAGCATTCTTGCACGGTTTTCCCTCAGCTTCCTTCTGCAGTGCCTAGGGGAGGGATTCTACCACCCTCACTTTAAAGCAGGCCTCCAGAGTTTTGACTGACAAGTGGGAAAACTCAGGAGGCCTGTGGCTGGCAGGTAGAGGGGGCCGTGTAGGGGCCACAGCCACAGGATGCCCAGTGTTTTCCCTCCGTCCAACATGGGCCGCACAGGAGGGAAATTGGCATAGTATGAATTGGATTGAGCGCGCGCGCGCGCGCTGGGGCGGGAATCACAGCAGAAGGAAGCTAGAGGTGAGCACAGCATCCCTGTGGGGCTGAGGAAGGAGACCCCAGGACAAATGCATCCCCTCAGGTCAAAGGAAGTGCAGGGAAGAACCCTCAGAGATGGGAATATTCTAAGAGCCCACAGAAGCTTTCACATCTGCGTTGCCCAGAGAGCCTCAGCCAGCTTCTAGCACTACCTGTTCAGGAAAGACCGCCCCACACCCTGAGGGACCAAATGTACCCTAGAAGGCTGTAGAGGTAAGAGTTGAGCGGGAGGAGGAGGAGCATGAGGTAGAAAAAGAGAGAAGCCAGCTCTGTGCCCCTCTCCACGTCAGGCTTTGGGTGGTGGAGGGGAGATTTGATGCAAAATCAGGTTCAGGGTTTTTTATGAATCTGGAACCATTTGAATTCCAGAACTGTGACTGCATTTGCTATTGAAAGCGACTTCAGACTGTCTGTCACCTAAGGGTGAGGACAAAAGTCATGGGTCTGCCAGAGTTTTCATCCAGGAGTATGGAGACATGATCTCCACGAAGTAGCTTCCAGGGATGGTGAGGAACAAGAATAACGTTCATTTTGATCGCATCTCATGAACAGTGTGCTGAACATGCTGTTCACAACAAGAGTAAAAGCAATTTAAGCCACAGGGACTTACTTATTAAAATTTTAAAAAAAATTTAAACATTTATTTATCTTTGAGAGAGAGAGAATGAAAGTGCAAGTGGGCGAGGGGCAGAGAGAGAGGGAGACACAGAATCCAAAGCAGGCTCCAGGCCCTGAGCTGTCAGCACATTCCCTGATGTGGGGCTCGAACCCACAAACTACGAGATTATGACCTGAGCTGAAGTCAGATGCTTAACTGACTGAGCCACCCAGGCGCCCCTTATTTTTCTCACCTAAAACGAAGTGGGGAGGTAGGTGTCCACAAGGTTAGTTCATCAGCTCAGTGAAGGCCAAGGACCAAGCTCATGCATCCTTCTGCTTTGCTAACCTCAGTGTATCAACAGTATCTCCCCCACCGGCCACAAGATAGCTGCCTCAGATCCAGCCATCGCATCCTCACACAGAAAAAAACAAGAGATGTTGCAGGCTCTCCTTACCACTTGCCTTTTACAGAGAGGAATAGCTCTTCTGTAAAGCCCCCAACAGGAATAATCTCTACTTCCTCATTTCCCCAGATGTCACAAACCCCTAGAAAGTAAAATCCGTGCCTCCCTCCCAAAAACTGCTCTCAATGAGGTCGTCAGCTATCTAAGTGCCAGAAACAGTGCCTGCATTTCCCAGCTCTGATTTCTGGATCATTCAACCCTGCAGATCTCTCCCCACGTGTTCAATCTCTGTCCTCTGTCAGGGGATTTCCTGCCCCCAAGTCTCCTTTGACTTCTCCTCTATGCATCAGAGACCTATGGCTCCATTATCTCCAACCCCCCTCCTTTCCACACACCCTGCCTGGTTTCAGCTATCACAAGCGTGACAAACACTACCACAGCTACATAAATAGTCTGTGCTATTTAGAGTCTGTGCTGAGTTAGAGATTCAGTTTTAAGTTTTCTATAAAATATCTGTACCTGGATGTTACAGGTCCTCGAACTGAAAAACCAAGACCACTGTCTTTCCCTTACGCCAGATCTGTCCTTCCATCGCCACCACCATCTACCTTACCACCCAAGCTAGAGGCCTCAAATCCACTTCCTTACCATCGCCACCAGCGATTCACGCCAATTCTATATACTTTTTTATTATTATTTTTTAGTGTTTGTTTATTTCTGAGAAAGACAGAGTGCGAGCAGGGAAGGGACAGAGAGAGAAGGAGACACAGAATCCAAAGCAGTTTCGAGGCTCTGAGCTGTCAGCACAGAGCCCGACATGAGGCTCGAACCCACGAACCATTAGACCATGACCTAAGCTGAAGTCGGATGCTTAACTAACAGAGCCACCCAGGCACCCCATCTGCCTTCTAAGTTAATCTTGAATTTGTCCTCTTACCCTCTCAACCACCACTAGGCTGGCTCTGATTCAGTTTGTCCCAGGACAGTTGTAGCAGCCTCTTAACTACTGTCCCTTTTCCTCCCCGCCCCCCATGCCTTGTATAAAGATATGATGCCTGGAACTGTGGCAGCCATCTTGTAACCATGAGGTAACTAAGTGACAACTAACAGCTAATGTGCTAAGAATGGCAGTCGAAAAATGGAATGAGGCTGGGACCCTGTCAGCCAGCTTTGCCGAGCAGCTGAATCAATACTAAGAATCTCCACCTGCAGACTTCCTGTGATGTGAGGTCATAGATGTCTGTCCTGCTTAAGTTCCTGTTGGTGGCCACAAATTCAATCAGAAGGCATTTCTGACTGACTCAGGGATTGGGAAACTGGAGGAAATAGTGTGAGCAAACTTCTGACATGCAAACCTTGCAATCCTGAAGCAGCTCTTCTAGCATGAAGGATAGTTTTAGGTGGCTGGGGGAAAAACAAATGATTAAATACTGAGGTTGTTGTTGTTGCTGCTGCTGCTGAGTCATGTGTTCAAGAGATAATATATCCATCTCTCTGTGTGAACCCTCACCAATCCCTCATTCGTCCCTTTCACTTAGACTATTTTTTTTTCTTAAATAGTTTATTGTCAAGTTGGTTTCCATATAACACCCAGTGCTCATCCCAACAAGTGCCCTCCTCCATGTCCACCACCCCTTTTCCCCTCTCCCCCACCCCCATCAGCCCACAGTTTGTTCTCAGAATTCAAGAGTCTCTCATGGTTTGCCTCCCTCCCTCTCCCCAACTATTTCCCCCTCCTCCCCCATGGTCCTCCATTAAGTTCCTCCTAACCCACCTATACGTGCAAACATATGGTATCTGTCCTTCTCTGCCTGACTTATTTCGCTCAGCATAACACCCTCAAGGTCCATCCACATTGCTACACATGGCCTGATATCATTCTTTCTCATTGCCATGTAGTATTCCATTGTACAGATAGACCACATCTTCTTGATCCCTTCGTCAGTTGATGGACACTTAGGCTCTTTCCATGTTCTGGCTATTGTTGAGAGTGCTGCTATGAACATTGGGGTACATGTGCCCCTCTGCATCAGCACTCCTGTATCCCTTGGGTAAATTCCTAGCAGTGCTATTGCTGGGTCATGGGGGAGTTCTATTGTTAATTTTTGAGGAACCTCCACACTGTTTTCCAGGGGGGCTGCACCAGTTTACATTCCCACCAACAGTGCAGGAGGGTGCCCGTTTCTCCACATCCTTGCCAGCATCTAGAGTTCTCTGTTTTGCTCATTTTAGCCACTCTGACTGGCGTGAGGTGATATCTCAGTGTGGTTATGATTTGTATTTCCCTAATGATGAGGGATGCTGAGCATCGTTTCATGTGTCTGTTGGCCATCTGGATGTCCTCTTTGGAGAAGTGTCTGTTCATGTCTTCTGTCCATTTCTTCACTGAATTATTTCTTTCTTGGGTGTGGAGTTTGGTGAGTTCTTTATAGATTTTGGATATTAACCCTTTATCTGATATGTCATTTGCAACTATCTTTTCCCATTCTGTTTTATTAGTTGTTCCCTATTAGTTTTATTGTTTCCTTTGCTGTGCAGAAGCTTTTAATCTTGATGAGGTCCCAATAGTTCATTTTTGCTCTTGATTCCCTTGCCTTTGGGGATGTGTCAGGTAAGAAATTGCTGCGGTGGATGTCAAGGAGGTTGTTTCCTGCTTTGTCCCCAGGGTTTTGATGGTTTCCTGTGTCACACTCAGGTCCTTTATCCATTTTGAGTTTATTTTTGTGCATGGTGTGAGAAAATGATCTAGTTTCATTCTTCTGCATGTTGCTGTCCAGTTCTCCCAACACCATCTGTTAAAGAGGCTGTCTTTTTTCCACTGGATACTCTTTTTCCGCTTTGTCAAAGATTAGTTGGCTGTATACTTTTGAGTCCAAATCTGAATTCTCAATTCTATTCCATTGGTCAATGTGTCTGTTTTTGTGCAATACCATACTGTCTTGATGATGACAGTTTTGTAGTAGAGGCTGAAGTCTGGGATGGTGATGCCTCCCGTTTTGGTTTTCTTCTTCAATATTACTTTGGCTATTCGGGGTCTTTTGTGGTTCCATACAAATTTTAGGATAGTTTGTTCTAGCTTTGAGAAGAATGCTGGTGCAATTTTGATTGGGATTGCATTGAATGTGTAGGTTGCTTTGGGTAATAATGACATTTGAACTATATTCTTCCTATCCATAAGCATGGAATGTTTTTCCATTTCTTTGTGTCTTCTTCAATTTCCTTCATAAGTTTTCTATAGTTTTCATCATATAGATCTCCTGTATCTTTGGTTAGGTTTATTCCTAGGTACTTTATGGTTTTTTGTGCAATTGTGAATGGGATCAGTTCCTTGATTTCTCTTTCTGTTGCTTCATTGTTGGTGTATAAAAATGCAACCGTTTTCTGTACATTGATTTTTACCCTACAACTTTGCCGAATTCATGGATCAGTTCTAGTAGGCTTCTGGTGGAGTCTGTCGGGTTTTCTATGTAGAGTATCATGTTGTTAGGACTACTTTTAAGTTTTAAGATAAGGCAGCACTTTGAGTCACTTTGTGGTGGGTGTTTTACAATAGTCACATGGAGCATGACTTGGGTCAGAATGGTCAGTCACATGGACTAGCCCTGCAACAAATACACATTTTGGATAAAGACATGTGGAGGCAGAAATGTGTGGCAAGCAAGGCGTAGCAGGTGGTTCTGTTTGGCTGAGTGTGCAGGCCTCAAGGGTGGGTGGGGTGCGGGGGTTCTGTCTGAACTCAAAGAATGGGTGATTTGAGAAGAGGCTGGGAGCAAAATACATAGAATGCAGGGCTCAGGAAAGATGGAACCCTTTTTCCCCAAGTGGACTGCACTCTTGAGCTCCATCTCACTGAACTTCTCTGTTCTTAGTGCGCCTCTAGGTGACTTCTTTCAGGTTCCTCGTGGGACGTCCATAGCAGGGCTGCCCCGTGTCATGCAGGGTCTACAACCATCTCCTGCACCGAGGTCTGAAGTCCAGCTTGGGGTGTTGGGGTAGCGATCTGGTTGGAAGCAAGGGCTGAGACTTGTCTCGAAGCCATAGATGTTCCTGGTGGTCGCTGTCGGTTGCTTAGGGGAAGCATGTGGCAGAATCCCAGGTGTTTTACAGGCAGAGGAGGTGTGACGATGGGACCCAGAGCAGGCAGAGAAGAGAAGAGAGGACAGTGCACGTCTCCAGGCTCCGCGGGGGGCATCCCTGCTTCCATTGAGAAATGCAGCTTGATTTGGGTATGTGTGGATGATAGTCTCTAGGCACCCCAGCCTCTGTCCCAATGGTCAAGATTGGGAAGAGTGAAGCCTCCGTCATGAGGTACAAATACCTGGGTCTGGCAGCTACCTGGTTCCTAATTACTAGACCCCCAAAGACAATTGTCCCCATCCCGTCACTTCACCACTTCCCAAACCGCCCCTTCCACGTGGCTGTTCGGGCCACAGTGTTTTCCAGGCAATATGAGGCACCACTACTTGTGGCTCCTTAGTTATTTCTGAAGAAATTGTTTCAAGTCCCAGTGTTGAAGAACTGCCCGGGAGCAAAGTGAGAGACATACACTTAATAAATGTGCAGTTATTAAATATTGTGCAGTTAATAAATGTTGGCCACCTGAGAGGTATCATATTTGTTCATATCATTTCCTCTATGATTTATCTTTCTCTCAGAGAAGAGCCTTGGGGGAATGGGCATTTCTCCCTTCAGACCCCGTCAGCACGAGCATTGCATGCACGCCTAGACCGTTCGTGATGGTGCCTAGGGGTCACCACGGCTCAGCCATTGCGGCGTCTGGGGAACCAGCTGGTTCCCTGGGCACAGTCAGCCTCATAACTGAGCCTGTAGCAGCCTCTAGGGGTTGCCACGGGTTACTGAGTGCTCAGGACTGGTGGCTTGGATCAGGTGAAAGCCAGAGCTCTCAATAGTATTCCCCCCGGGTTTCCCAGGGGGTGGGGGCGGGGGGCAAGGATGATCTGGTGGCTGGACCGCCAGTGCCATCACTGAAGGTACGCAGGCCTGGGACTGGTCAGCAAAGGTAGAAAGGAAGGAAAGAGGCGGAGCCTGTGGACAGTCCAATTGCCAAGATCCAGTCTCCGCTGCTAGCACACACGTGCACATAGGCGCATGTGTGTGCACACACATACACGAGCACGTGTGCAAACACACACATGCACACACAGACACACGTACACACGCACACACACAGCAACCTGCTCTGAACAGAGCATCCATTCAGTGTCACCCCTCTCACAGGAGCCCCTCAGGCTTCTCCAACCCTCCTCGATCTCTGAACGCAAGCCTGAGAAGCCCCGGAGGGCTGTAGCTGAGGGGCATTCAGTCCTGGGTGTTAGCTCCAGGCTCTAATTCTTGTGACTTAATCTCAAAAGCAAATCCAGTCCTGTCACTTCCTGCTGAAGGGTCGTCAGTGCTGTTCTCTCCCACTGAGACGGCAGTGAGGCTCCTCGATGACACGTACAAGGCCCGCTTTTCTGACTCACTCACCCTCTCAGCCTCATCTCTCCTGACAGTGTCTCCACATTTCACTTAGAGGGATTTCCCGTCGCTGCTTCAAAGGCTGTGCTCTCTCCGCTCCCGGGCTTCTACAGAGCAGCCCCTCTGGTCACCGCTCTGTGTGCAACACAACTTTATGCTAAGTAGGCATGTGTGTGTGAGATCAGATATTTGGCAGGGGACCTGTGATTTGCCCACTGCACAGCCCTGAGCACCTGCCCAGATGGAAAGGAAAGGGGTTTAAGGCACTGCTCCTACTTCCACAGAATTTCACCTGCTAGTACCTTCTGGTTGGGTAAGATGTGAGCACACGGAACAACTAGAAAAAATTAAGTGTTAAGCCAGAGCTTGCAAACTGGTGGCCTGTGGGCTGAATCTAGCCCTTAAATGTGTCTTGTTTGGCAGTAACAATTTTAGTCAGCAAAGTTCCCCCCGCCAATTTTTTGTTCTAATAAAATATACACACCATCAAATTCACTGTCTTAACCATATTTAAGTGTACACTTGAGTGCTTTGAAGTACATTCATGGTGCAGCCATCACCAGCATCCTTCTCCAGAACTTTCTTCATCTCACAAAACTAGAACTATGTCCCATTAAGTGAACTCCCCATCATCCTCCCCCCCTCCCCCAGCCCCTGGTGACCAGCACTCTATTTTCTTCCTCTATAATTTTGACTACTCTAGGCACCTCCTATAATTTGAATCATGCATTATTTGTCTTTTTTTTTTTTTAACTCTTTACAATTTTTTCTTAATTTTTTAAATGTTTATTTATTTTTGAGAGAGAGAGAGGGAGCACATGAGACTGCGGGCCAGTGCAGAGAGAGGGGGACAGAGGATCCGAAGTGGGCCCTCCACTGACAGCAATGATCCTGATGTGGGGCTTGAACTCACAAACCGTGAGATCGTGACCCGAGGACGCTTAACCGACTGAGCCACCAAGCACCCCAATTTTTTTCTTTTTTCTAAGAGACAGTGCATGAGCATGGGAGAGGAGCAGAGGGAGAGGGAGAGAGAGAGAGAAAGAGAGAGAGAGAGAGAGGGAGCACCAATCCCAAGAGAGTCACCCAGCACAGAGCCTGACACAGGGCTTGATCCTACGGCCCTGGGATCCTGACCTGAGCTGATAGCAAGATTGGTCACTCACCGACTAAACCACCAGGAATCCTAGTATTTGTCTTTGTTGTGAAATAAAATAATAAGCCTGGTTTAATTCACTTAACATAATGTCTGCCAGGTTCATCCATATTGTGTTCATCGAAATGGATGTGTTCATCCATTTCCTTCCTTTTTAAGACTGAAGAATATTCCATTGTATGTATGTATGTGTGTATGTAAATACACACACACACACACACACATATGTCATTGCTTTAGGCTATGGGCATGGTTGTACAAATATCTTTGAGACTCTGCTCTCAATTCTTTTGAGTATATACCCAGAAATGGAGTTGCTGGATTTTACGATTGTCTTAATTTTTGCTCTGTGAGGAGCCTCCATGCTCTTCTCCCCAGTGGCTGCACCATTTTACATTCCCACCAACAGTGCACCAGAGTCCCAAACTCTCCACATCTTTGTCAGACACTTGTGTTTTCTGATACCAGCCATCCTTTACAGGTATGATGTAGCCAGTATAGATTTAAAATTTTTTTGAATAAGTTGTCAATATTTAAAAAATCAGATTTCCTATTTTTTTTAAACCGAGATTTCCAGCTTCTTTGGAAACACTGGAAAATTCCAGCAGCCCTGGCACCTGTCCTTGCCCCTGGTGACAATGGGCTGGAGCTGAGCAGCGGCTGCCCCTTTGCAGAGGGCAGATCCCATGTGACAGCTCAGCTTGGCCCCTGCTCACAGGTTCAGGACCCGGAGGTGAGGGCAGGAATCTTGCTCCCCTCCCATGACCATTTTGAGCCACGGCACTGGCCGGAAGAGAGAAGAATGTTTCTTGTCTCCATCCTCAGTGGGAGGCGAGAAAATTAAAGGCAGACAGGATGACTGGGAGTGAGCTACTTTTGGGAACACTTTTCTATCACTTCCTTCTGCTTAGCCTCTTCACTCACCTGAGTTCTCATCCCGGCCCCCCAGGCATTAGGGTTTGTGATCCTGGTGTTAAACTGTGGTGACGCTCAGCCTCCAAGTCTTCTGAAGCAATGGCTGCGAGCTGCGCTGGCCTAACCAGAGGCAGGTGACAAATACTGCAGACTGGGGGACTTCAGCCGAAATGTTGTTTCTCAGAGTTCTGGAGGCTGGAAGTCAGAGATCAAGGTGTGTGTGGGGTTGGTTTCTTCCGAAGCTTCTCTCCTGGGCTTAGAGGTGGCTGTCTTCTACCTGCGTCTTTATATCATCTTCCCTCTGTACGTGTCTGGGTCCTAATCTCCTCTCATCATAAGGACACCAGTCGTATTGCACTAGGGACCGCCCATATGACCTCATTTTTACCTTTATTACCTCTTTAAAATCCTCTCTCCACATATAGTTCACACACTCCAAATATAATATTCTGAGGCTCCGAGAGTTAGGATTTCAGCCTGTGAATCTGGGAGACACAGTTAGGCCCCTTAGCAGAAGGGTAGGACTCGGAGGAAGGAGAGAAAAAGCTCAAAATGCGGGTGTGCATTTTGTCATTTGCTCGGCACCTGCATCGGTTTCCTTTTGCTGCTGTAACAAATCGCCACAAACTTGTTATCTTAAGCAATATGTATTCATTTCCCTACGTTTCTGGGGATCTCAAAATCAAGTGTCGGCAGGGTTATAGTCCTTCTGCAGGCAATAGGGGAGATCCTGTTCCCCGGCCTCTCCAGCGCGTACAGGCTGCGAGCCTTCCCCGGCTCGTGGCCCTGTTACTCTGACCTCTGCCTACATCAGCAAATCTCCTTCTCGGACTCCCCTGCCTCCTTCTTATAAAACTCTTCTGATTATACTGGGCCCATCTGGGTAATCCAGGATAATCTCCCCATTTCAGATCCTTCACCTGGGGCACCTGGGTGGCTCAGTCAGTTAAGTGCCCAATTCTTGATCTCAGCTCCGGTCATGATCTCAGCGTTGTGAGTTTGAGCCCTGCGTTGGGCTCCTCGCTCGCGTGAAGCCTACTTTAAAAGAAAACCAAAAAAAAGATCTTTAACTCAATCACATTCACAAAATCCCTTTGCCATGTAGGGAAACACATTCTCAGTTCCAGAGCTTAGGGCTTGGACATTTTTGAGGGGGGCTGTTGTTCTGTCTACCACAGCACCCCTCCCTTCCTCCCTACTCCATCCTTAAACATCTAGTGGGGAGCTCCCCCACCATACACACAGGGCTAGAGTGGCCACATGATCCAAGCCGGCCCAGTCTGAGTCCCTTGAAGGTTTCCCTTGAGTGGCCACACAATGCGATTCAGGTATGGAGTGGCTGGGGATCAAGCCTCCAGTGAGGGCGAGGCTTTAGTCTGTACTTGCCGGGATGGAAACTGAGGTGTGGAAAGTCCCAGTTCCAGCTGTCCTTGGGGTCCGCAGTTTAGGAATCGGTATATCCTCCATTCCGTTTGTTCTGGTTGGGTCTCTGTCCCCGGAAATCAAGGCCGTGTTGACACGCACAGAAGCTATTTGGAATGAAGGCCCGACGGTGGGGCGGTGGGCACAGCAGAGGCAGACGCACCTGTCCAGAAGCTAACGCAGTGTAAGCTTCCAGGCCACTCGCTCCCAGGGGACCCGCCGCGGTCCTGGCTGGGAGCCGCGGTCATATGTTCCTGCACAGTTTCTAGGAGGTACATTAGCTGCAGTTATGAGGACCCCATCAATCTCTTTCCATTTCAGCCTCCCCTCTGTTAAATCCTCTCTCTTGCTCACTTTGCCGTGACCGTGGGCAGTTTTGAAAGCCAACAAAGGGGAAGTTGAGATGAGGATACATTTCCTGTGCATTAAATGCAATATACGTATATGGCCCCCAGTTGTTTTCTTAAGTTTGCTTCTTGGCCGGGGGTTGGAGTGGTGGTTAGAAGACTCTTGTGGCCCTGCTCTCCCGGCCTGGTGACAACCAGGTGCAGGGCTAGTGGTGGTCTCATGATCTCAGTGTGTCCCACAGCGGTGGCCTCCAGAGACATGTGAGGAGCAGAAGGCAAACAAGTTGGAAACATATAGAGCCAACTATTGGCTCATTGAAAACTTCTTCCAATTATCCAATGCATCGAATCATAAAATGGGGGACTGAATTCTTGTCTTCTGGCCCAAATTTAAATTCTCCCCTAGCAGGGGTGTACCAGATAAAGCTATATAAACACACTGTACATGCTTTTCTTTTTTGATGGAAATTGTGAAAAATGGAGTTTATCTGGATTCCTGTGGATTTAATCCTGCAAGATTAAAACAGCGGTGAGTATGTCTGCGTGTGAAGTTGCAGGATTCATGAATTCTAACATATTGGACTATGTCTTAGCAAAACACTGCCAATAACATGCTATGAAGCTAAAGTACACTTTTCTAAATGATCAATCATGCTAGAAAAAAGCGTAAAGTCTATGCTCCCTATGGATAATGGTATTTCAAACTTCCTGTCATATTAAGAGACAAAGAGTATGCAGCCAAAAAGGAGGAGTGAAAAGTAATTTATTATTATTATTTTTAAAGATTTTATTTTTAAGTAATCTCACCCAACATGGGGCTCGAACTTACAACCCCAAGATCAAGAGTTGCATGCTCCACCGACTGAGCCAGCCAGGCGCCCTGGAAAAAAGTATTTTAGAAGCATGTTGGACAATGAATACAAACTAATATATCATTTTTCTGTATTTTGTGTTTTCATGGTGTTTTCCAGCTTTTAAAACCTCACAGTTTTTGTTCTATTCTCCTTCTATTTACTTTTGTATTTAATTTTGTACTGGAAATCTGTAGTCGTCTCCTTGAAGAGTGAACATTATTCAGGCCCCAGGAAGCCTGGGTGAGCCCCCACCCCACCCCACCATGCGTAGGCCACAGTGGAGATAGAAATAGCCTGCCTGGAGCGGAGGCCGGGAAATGAGGAGGCAGGGCAGGGAGAGAGAGAGAGAGAGAGTGGGTAAGGGAGGGCGGGCGGTGGCGACAGCACAGGGGACACTGATGATGGAAGACGTGGGAAGCCAGGCGCGGGGCCAGCAGGTCCACTGAGCTGACGGTGGGGGCTGATGTGTGCTTTGCGTGCTGTGTCAAGAAGAGTGACATGAGGGAGGGGGGTCCTTTTTTCTGGGAACAGCTGCTTTCCAGCTGCTTCAACCTTCTGCACCTGTAACGAGCGGAGAGATGATTGAAGACCAAAACAGGCAGTATATTCAGGAATCCTGAAAAAGAGTCAAAAAAGTGTCACTCTCTGAAACAGAGATTCATAAAAGCCAACATCAAACAGATGAGGGTTATCACAGTTTGGGCACTTCCCAAAAATCTCAAGATTCTTCAAGGAATAGGGTAGCCTCTCAATTCATCAAGAGTTAAGAGTGTATCCTAAAACGCTGTCTGGGAAGCCCTATTTTAAATGTAACTAATAAAAGATGCAGCTTCCAAGAATACTGCTAAACACATCATGATGTGATAAAGTATTTAAAAAGTAAACTAAAAGGTGGCAGTCTTTCTCACACACATATGAAAGCATCCGACTACAAATAATCTGTAAGTCAGAGAACTATCATTTTATCCGAAGGCAAATGACATACGGGGGGAAATATTTGTGACTTATATCACAGCCAAGATTAGTTTTTCTAATACATCAGAGTTCCTATTGATCAATTTTTTTCAAAGACCAGCGATCTAATAGAAAAATGGGCAGTTCATGAGAAAGGAAATACAAATGCCTCTTCGATGGAGACATAGTGAACCTTATTCACAATAAGAAGATGCAAAATAAGATTACACAGCAATATCACTTTTCGACTGATTTGCAAAAATAAAGTTTGGTGAGACTGCGGGGAAGTAAGCTCCCTCGTAAATTGTCAGCAGGCGCATAGATGCACGCGCTATGTGCCATGTGACAGGTGCTGTGTAAATGTCTGCAGAGGGAAGTTTGATAACATCTATCCAACTACAAGTGCCATTCCTTTTGACTCAGCAATTTGACTCCTAAGAATTTACCCCAGATGTGATCGCATATGCACATATGTCATATATATTACATTATTTGCAGACTCTGCAAAAACAAAAGATAAGAGGCAGGGAACCAGATAAATGACTGTACATTGGCATAGTCCATACATCGGAATATTCCTCAGCCATAGAAAAAAATGAGGAAGCTTTATTTGAACTGATCTGAAATGATCTTCAGGATATACCAAGTGAAAAAAGCAAGATGTAGTAGAACTATAAAGTACTCACTCTGCTATTACTGTTTTATAAAGGATGGTTGGGAGGAATATGGCTCTGTATGTGCTTGTTTGGATCAGCATAAAATATCTGTAAAGGTCCACCAGAAATGTGGACATCAGTTCCCCCAGAGAGAAGCTCTGGGTACCTGGGGATGAGGATGTAAGAGCCTCATGCCTTCCTGGAACAGAATGGAACCACGGGATTCATGACTGACTCCGCAAATGTTGGCTGAGGGCTGGCTGCGGGGCACGCACTGTGGCAGATGCCGGGGGTGCAGGAGTTCATAACCCGGACAGAAAGAGGAAGGAAGAGGGAGGGAGAGAGGGAGGGAGGAAGGAAAGGAGGGAGGGAGGAGGGGGGGAGGGAAGGAAGGAAGGAAAGGAGGGAGGGAGGGAGGAAAAAATTTCTTAGCTACTTTGAAGAGTATTAAAAATGGCACGTGAAGGGGTGCCTGGGTGGCTTAATTGGTTGAATGTCTGACTCTTGATTTCGGCTCAGGTCATGATCTCAGGGTCGTGGGATCAAGCCCTGTCAGGCTTCACTCTGAGTGTGGAGCCTGCTTGCGATTTTCTTTCTCTCTCTCTGTCTCTAAAATAAAAAAATAAATAAGAAAAAGGCCTGTGGAGAGAGTAAGCTGGGATGGCAGATGTATTATGTTAGATAGGGTGGCGTCAGAGAAGGTGTCACGTCATCCATGTATCTGGGGTAGGGGCATCCGGGGGACAAGTGAGAAGGCCCGACAAGGGGAGTTTTGAGGACTGGTAAGGAGGCCAGTGTGACTGGAGCAGAGAGAGAGAAGGGGACCATGACAGGCAGCTGAAAATTGTCCCCACGTCACCATTCTGCAGGAGCAGCCCAGCCTGCCTGGCCTATGGGGGTGGTGCCCCCCCTTCCGGGATTCCTGAGGAAGACGAGTCCCCTTTCTGAGCTTCAGATACCCGATCAGAACAGCTATAGAACTGGGGCAGGTAAATGGGCCAGGACATTCCACATTCTGGGGTGCCGTCTTTTAAGTCAATGCTTATTATGACTTTTTTCGGAAATCAACCAGAGCAGCTCTCCAATTCCAGAGCCACAACCCAAGCCTAGTGTCTGTCCCCTGGCACAGACAGCCCTCCGTCCTCCGAGAGTGGCCGTGTGCCTACGTATGCAAACGCCTTTAATAATATCGGCTCTTCCCCAGCCCGTGCTCTCCACGGATGCAACAGCCTTGTCCGGAAGGTGACAGGGCCCCCAGTGGGAGCATTTTCTCTGTAGGACATGTGCTCTGTAAATGCTCTGGTCACATCGGGGCCTTGCTCTTTAAGACAACAAAGCCCCAGAGGACGAGGCTTACATCTTGCCTAATTGGACAGGGGGCCGTAACCAGAGAGAAGTGTTTGCAGAGCGCAGTGAAAGCTAGCCCAGGGCCCCACGTGTTTGCACAGTGGCCGCCTGGCAAACAGCAAGAGCCTTCCTTGAATGCAGGGGTCAGAAAGAGATTTTCCTCAAATCCGAGCAAGCCTCTGGGGTGATGGCTCACTCAAAAGGCCATAGTGCAGGAAAGGGTGTTCTGGAATATTGGTGCCGGGCCTTTCTCCCATCTAAGATGGACACAAAGAATCTTTCCGCATTTTGCTATCTTGCAGCAGAGCCCGCCCTGGATTACCGACGGGGTCCTGGGCCTATTTCAAGGTCCAAGTGTCTGGGACCAGAGCCCAAAGGCCAGGCGTGGGGACCAGGGGGTGGGAGAGAGGGGGGGAGGCCCACTAGCTGTGCAGAAAACGAACACCCAGGGCTTTTCTGCACATGATTAGTGATGAGCAGCTCGTTGCCTGGCAACAGCAGCCCCTTCCCCTCCATGCGCACCCCTCAGGCTGCGTGTAATGTTTGGTGACATTTTTCTTTTCATAGCAGAGACAGGGAGTCGCCCCCTTAATTAGCTGAAGATGCTCCCCCCCACACACACATACAACTGGCTTATTGATCAGACTCCTATTTAGAAATCATTCCCCCAAAGCACTTAATTATTAATTGCACGTTAATAATTCCTGTACCAGGGTAACTCTACACATAGCTGCTCCTGTAGGTGAAGAGCTTAGACCAAGACCTGACACACAGAAGTGCTGTAGAAAAATTAGCTACTCAAATAATTAACGTTCTATCTTTCTTCTAGGAGGTTTGAGGAGTAAGACCTATACTGGGCAGATTTTACTGTTTTCAGAGCTTTGCTGTTTTCTCTCAGACTCTCGGAATGCTATAGTCAGAAGGGTCCTTCGGAAATCCCCTGCCCAGCTGCCTCCTTTTATAGATGGGGAACCCAAGGCCTAACGAGGTGAAGTGACTTTGTCAAAGTCACACAGTTCACGATGCCACAGAGACTGAACCCAGACCCCCTGGTCCTAGTCTCTGTCCACTACACCCCTGGCCTTCACACTTTAGTAAACATCAAAGTCTAAGCAGGAGTCCATCAGAAATGTAGACCTGTGATCCCCACCCTCCTTCCCTGCCTGGCACTAGTGGGAATCGGCATCTTCAACACCCCCCTCTGACCGTGCAGCAGGGGCGGCGGGAGCGGCCCGGAGAAGCACTGTACACTCGGCCCACCCTTCACAAGTGAATGATCCACCTTCCAGGCAAGGTCATTATTTCCTTTCATAAGATGGGATGTTCAAGGCTGACAAAGGTCAATTTCTAGTCCAAGAGCGGGACTTGAAAGTCACAGCCCTCTTCCCACACAGTCATCACCTGGTTCTCTTGTGCCACAGACCCAAGACTGTGGGGTCTCCTCCCCTCCCCTTACACTGAAGGAAACCAGGCCTCAGAACAGGTCAGGGGCCTGCCCAGGGCTCTACTTCCTGGCTCCAGGCGGCACTGCGGTCCCCGGGGGCGTCCAGGAGCGATCACAGCTCTCCTTCCCTTTCCCACATGAAGCCTTATCCTGACCAACCTACTGAGAAACACTTTTTAACACCTAAGGAGATTGATGCAGTAAATTAATTTCAAATACACAGGATAGAAAAAACATCTGAGCCTTTGGGTTGATTATCTATACAGAACAGGGTTAGGGGCTGGCAGAGACGGGTGTGGGGATGACAGGCCTTCTCTGTTCCCGTCCTGTGAGGAGAAAAATAACAAAGGCGACTCTCAGTTGCTGGTGCCCTAGTGTGTGAATGGGCACTAGGGGGCAGAGTTGGTCCAGGAATGGGAGGCCAGTGCTACTTGCCTTGGGTTTTAAGGGTGGTTTTAAAAAGAGGGAGCTTGCAGACGTAAAGGGTCATTGCCTTTAGTATGGCCTCAGTCAATAGGTTTCTAATTGAGCTATTAATCTGCAAATAAATGTAAGATAAGAAGCCCAGAGGGAGGGTTGTGAGTGGATGCAGTGTGAATAATGAACATCCCGTGAATGATTTTTTTAAAGGGTCAATAGACTCCTAAAATTTGTTCGTCTTCAATGTGAATTGACTCCTGACCATCGTGTGGCAATTTGTCATAAAGCGGAAGGTCTCCATATCAAGAAATATCAAGTGATATTTTAAGGGTTTTCTAACGTAGTCTCTGCAACTGGAAAACATAAATAATATTTTTCTTTTGGCAAATTAGTGTGACTGTGCACACATGCCAGTCCGCAGATGTCCTCGCACCCGCTCCCAGCCTGTCTCCCCACCTGCACCCAACAGTCCCCACAGAGGGGAAAGGACAAGAGCAAAGCACCGGGTCTGCTGAGTGGGACTCACCCCCACTAATGCGTGACTCCACCATCTGCCAGGCAGTGGCATTTGGACATGTTCGAATTTAGCGGTAGCTCAAGGATATTTCCTGATTTAGAACAACAGTAACTACCATAGGACAATAGTTAATAATACTGTATTGCATATTTGAAAGTTGCTCATAGCACATCTTAAAAGTCCTGATGGAGAGGGGGGAAAACTATAATTGTGTACGGTGACAAGCGTTACTGTGGTGATTGGGAGTACATGAATACCTAATCATTAAGTTGTATACCTGAAACCAATACCAGGTTCTATGTCAATAATTCCCCCATAAAAACAGAACAGAAACAAAAGCCAAACGACACAACTACCATAAATGAGAACCCATTAGGTCCCAGGCTCTGGGTTTTGCTCGCAAGATCTCATTTCAAAAATACAAACCATGAGATAGATACTGTCATTCTTCTTTTACAGTCGAGGAAATGGAAATGAAGTTAAGTAAGTTGTCCAAGATTGCCCAGCTAGGAGGTAGTTCATGCAGGACTCAGCCTGGGATCCATCTGACGGCAAAGCCCAGGTTCTCAGCTCTTGGCTTTCTGGAAGCCTGAGCCATCCTTTCCTGATGGGAAGAACCTGGGCCCTGTCCCCTGAAACTACATTCTCATCTGAGCGTGGTGCTGATTTGGGGGTTGGTCTTAGGAAAGTGATGGCACATCTCTGTCTAATCTTAAGATCTTATAATGAGTAATTTAATAACTCAAGTCGTGGGGTGCCTGGATGGCTCAGTCGGTTAAGCATCCAACTTCAGCTCAGGTCACGATCTCAATTTGGGAGTTTGAGCCCCGCGTCGGGCTCTGTGCTGACATCTCGGAGCCTGGAGCCTGCTTCGGATTCTGTGTCTCATTCTCTCTCCACCCCTCCCCCATTTGTGCTCTGTCTCTATCTCTCAAAAATAAATAAATGTAAAAAAAAAAAAAAAAACTCAAGTCGTCAAAATAAGTGTAAGATAGCCTCTATGTTAAGACACATTTAGGGCATCAAGAGCCCAGATGACCGTACAGAGTCGAGGGCTACCCCAGCTCTGAGATCTGCAGGAACGTGGGGCTCGGGTCAGAAGGAAGTTTAGAGGATGAAAATGTAACAGGATGGTGAGAGGTGAGTGGGATTAGCCTCTCAAGCTCCTGGCTTAAGAATATGGATGGATCCTTCTGCTCACAGGCCCTAGAGTTGGTGGAGAGGGGTTGCTGTAGATGTGCAGGACGATGGCCATGTGTTGGACAGAGAGCTGCGCCTGGGAGAAGGCCTGCACCAGGCTCTCAGCTGGGGGCCAGCTGCAAGAGGAAGAGGACACGCTTCTCAAGGGACCACCAGAAGCTGCGTGGCACTGAGTGCCGGGGCGGCCCTGGCGCTGCTTGGTCAGCGCCAGCGATCACAAAAGGGCAGATTCGACTTTGCCTTTTCTTCCTCTTCCCCCGGGGCCAGAGGAGCAAGCGGGAAGCAGAGGAATGGGAGACTGTAGACCACGTCCTCTCTCCCTTCCCCACCTCCAACTCTTCTAAAGCCTGCAGCCTAGGCCACGTTAGAGGCAAGGAGGAAGGCTTGGAATCAAATAGAAGATTGAAATTTTAAATTGAATGGAGCTGAATCTTAATAACTAAGGAGAAATCATTTTGATAACTAAAATGATGAAAAGTTTTAGGATATAACTGATATATAACTAAACTGATAACTAGACTGATATATAACTAAATAGATGATAGATATCTATTTATCTATAACTGATAGATAACTAAAATGATGAAAAGTTATAGGATCAGGCTGATATATATATATATGTTGCTAATGGAGCCAGCTTTCCCAGTGGGAAAGGGAGGTTTCCCAGAGCATAATTGATAGATTTTTTTAAGGGGGGAATCCATTTCATGTTCATCCCCCCAGAGAATTGACAATCTTCACTAAACCTGTTACTCAGAGGAAAATCAATAAATATTGTATATTCTGCCACAGGTGAAAGACTGCAGCCCGCCATTTCACACAGTGCAGTTACATCTTGTGCGTGTGGCGGGCACAGGGCTCGCTGGGAGCAGCCCGGTACCTCACATAATGATGAGAAAAGCCAAGCATTTCTCTTCTGATCAGGATTGTAATTATAGGTCTTCTGTTCTCACAACAAGTGTGAGGTTAGGACACTCATCTTCTTAAGTGCCCTCCCTCTGCTCAGACGTTTCTGGTCTCTGAGAGACCTGGATCGATACCCCATGACTCTCTCCTGAACTTGCAGAGCTCATCTTGAATCCTGGGCTTCTGAAGGACTATGCAGTATGAGCTTAATTTGCAGACGTAATGGCGATAGTCACCCAACCCTGAGTTCCTTCCACCCTTTGCCTATAGAGGTTTGGGTAGCGCAAGAACCCAGAGACGGACACATCAGTGGAGTAAAGGCAAGAACCCAGAACCAGATCCAAGGACTGTATCCCAGTCCCCTCTGTGATAACAGGTGATATCATCAATCCATGGGAAAAGGAAAGAATATGCATTAATACTGCTTGGATGAATTAAGAAATTCTTAAATAGGGAGAACAGAGGGTTATCGGAGGGGGTTTGGGGGCGGGGATGGGCTAAATGGGGAAGGGGCATTAAAGAATCTACTCTTTTTTTTTTTTAATATGTTTTTTTGTTTGTTTTTAATGTTTTATTTATTTCTAGGAGAGAGAGAGAGAGAGAGAGAGACAGCATGAGCAGGGGAGGGTCAGAGAGAGAGGGAGTCACAGACTGAAACAGGCTCCAGGCTCTGAGCTGGCAGTCAGCACAGAGCCCAATGCGGGGCTCAAACCCACGAACCGTGAGATCATGACCTAAGCGAAAGTCGGACACTTAACCGACTAAGCCACCCAGGCGCCCCAAGAATCTACTCTTGAAATCATTGTTGCACTACATGCTAACTAACTTGGATGTAAATTTTTTAAAAAATTAAGAAAAAAACAGTGCCTAGATGATTGGTTAACTACAGGTGGAAAAACAACCATTTAAAATTTTCACATTCATCAATTTCCAATGGATTAAAGACTTAGAGATAAATGAAAGAACAAAAATGTAGAAGAAAACTTAAGTGAATATTTATCAGACCTTGGAACTGGGGAATAACTTCTAAAGCATGACAACAATAAAGAAATCACATAGGAAAAAATAATAACTTTGAATATATAAAAAGTTTAAATGTAAACCAAGAAACAATATAAATAAAAAGGTATGGCGGTCACATGACCCAGTAATCCCCGTTGCACCAAATGACAGCAAGTCAATGGTCGATATGTGAGTGAGATCATCCTCCTAGGTCATCTGTTCCTAAGTGTGCCACCAGCTGACGGCAGGTGCATGAACGAGCTCAGCAGAGATCAGCCCCGCCTGGTCCGGGTCTCAGGTACATCCTGCTGACTCACACATTTGTAAGCAAGAGTAAATGGGATTTTTTGGTTTAGAACGCTAAGTTTTAAGGCAATTTGTTATGCAGAACCAGATAAATGATACAAAAGGGAAATGATAAATTAGAACAGATACGTGTAACAAATATGAAAGATAAAGATTAAAATCTTTAATATGTAACGAGGTCTTATAAATCAACCAGAAAAACAACGTCTGCCTTCGAAATAGATACAGGACAGGAACAGACAAGTCATTAAGGATGAAAGAGAAATGGCTACTAAACTAATACCAAAAATACTACACCTCACAAAAGTAAAAGAAGGGTAATCCAAACATTAAACCACACAGGTATTTTTTACTAGTTAAATTAACAACAATGTGAAGACGGTCAGTAACGATGGGTGTGGTGGCGCCAGGGCCACTGTCGTATCTGGGCATGGAAGTGGAACTAACAAACCATTTCTGGAAAGCGATTTAGCAAGATTTAGAGAAAGCTTTTGGGGCAGATGCGTTGGTTGGCGTGGGAGTCTGCATTATCGTTTCCAGTTCCTCATCACGTTCTTTGCATGACTTTGTAGTCCCTTCTCCTAGAAGCAAAGTGTATTTTCTTGCATATTGGTGTTGTGCTTGGCCTGGGGGCTGTTTTGGCCCGAGGAATGGTAAGAGACGTGTGCTGCGAGCAGAGGTCTAAGCGTTCTCCACTTTCAAGTTTGTCTTCTTGCATTTCTCCTTTTACCACCACAGCTTCCATGTGTTCCCGCCCCTCAGCCTGGGCCCCAGAGTGAACACGTGGATTTGGGGAAGGTGAACTGGTCATGGCAGAATAGTGTTAGAACTCGCCGAATCTCCACATCAAAGCAGACAGAACAATTACATAGCAAAACTGAAATCCACAGACATTTCTAACAAAACCAGGTGAGACAATATCCCTGCGAACTCTGAAGTCCAAGCAGCTGCGGGTAAGTCACCGACAAGCACAAGACTGCGTGGTATCAGCATCTGTGCAAGAGGAAGCAGAAGAAGGCAGCGGGGCATCTAACACACTCGAGAATAAAATCCCCCTAAAATATCCAAGAGGTATTCCCTGGAAGGCTCAGCAGGCTCATTTTAGAACAACAGCTGAAACTGTTTTGCCAAGTCCAATTAGCAAGTGAGTGCAAGGGGCCGCAGGAAGGTCTGAAGGTCTGGAGGGGTCTAGCCCCTGTGAACTCTGGAAGCGCACCAGCTGGGGCTCCCTTCCTCGAGGATACTGCCGGGAACAGAAAAGTCACCGCAGAGATGAAGGAAAGAAGGTCCAGGTAAAAGTGGAAGAGAGGAACATGACAGGAAGATCTTACAAATCTCGCACTACCTGAAAAACAACAGAATACGTAACTTCATGAAGTTAGAAAACTGACAAAGCTTCCTTCTAAAAGTTCATACTTAATTCATACAAACATGATCAACATAAATGTATTGAGACTAAACCTCATGCAAAATTATCATGAGAAAAATGAGAATCGGGAGAATAATATCCTTCCAGATAATGAAAGCAGGCAGAAAAACTTACTTTAAAAAATGAGAAAGAGGGGTTCCTGGGTGGCTTAGTCAGTGAAGCGTTGGACTTCGGCCCAGGTCATGATCTCATAGTCTGTGAGTTCAAGCCCTGCATTGGGCTCTGTGTTGATAGTGCAGAGCCTGCTTGGGATTCTCTTTCCTTCTCTCCCTGCCCCTCCCCCACTCTCTCAGCCTCTCTTTATCTCTCTCAAAAATAAGTAAACATTAGAGGCGCCTGGGTAGCTCAGTTGGTTAAGCGTCCAACTTCAGCTCAGGTCATGATCTCACAGCTCATGGGTTTGAGCCCTGGGTCAGGCTCTGTGCTGACGGCTTTGGATTCTGTGTCTTCCTGTCTCTGTCTGCCCCTCCCCAGCTTGTGCTCTCTTTCTTTCAAAAATAATTAATAAATTAATTAATTTTAAAAAACCCTAAACATTAAAAAATGAGAAGGAAAAATGAAATTAATTAGCTATTTCAAAACAAGTTAAAAGGCACTAAGAAATGTCATGAAGAAAATGATATAAAACATGAAAGAAAAAATTGGTGAGAACTAGAGAAAGTCAGAAGTGAAAGAACAGAGACACAGAAGATACAGAAGAAGATAGAGACACAGAAAAGAATACAGAAATAAAATAAATGGAGGAATCCAGTGAATAAACACATAGATAGTGCCATAAGAGAAATAGAAAGTGAAAAGAAGGGAAATTTTTTTTACATTTTATTTTTTTAATTTTTTAATAGTTTATTGTCAAGTTGGTTTACATATAACACCCAGTGCTCATCCCCACAAGTGCCCCCCTCCATGCCCATCACTCCCCTTCCCCTCCCCCCCACCCCCATCAGCCCTCGGTTTGTTCTCGGCATTCAAGAATCTCTCATGGTTTGCCTCCCTCCCTCTCCCCCACTATTTTTTCCCTTCGTCTCCCCCATGGTCCTCTGTTAAGTTCCTCCTAGCCCACCTATACGTGCAAACATATGGTATCTCTCCTTCTCTGCCTGACTTATTTCGCTCAGCATAACACCCTCAGGTTCCATCCATGTTGCTACACATGGCCAGATTTCATTCTTTCTCATTGCCATGTAGTATCCTATTGTATAGATAAACCACATCAAGAAGGGAAATTTTAAAAATAAAAAATAAACTAGAAAGAGAGAAAGATTTGAAAAACAACACAACTGTGGAATGAATATAGGACAAGAAGATCTAACATATGGTGAGCAGAAGTCGCTGAATAAGGATGCAGAGGCAAAAGACTTGAACAAATACTCCCTGCTCTAATTTGAGAACATTTTTCTGAAATAAAAGAGATTTGACAGTACATATTAAAAGAGCACACTATGCATCTGAAAATACAGAAGTGGATTGCCAACACTAAGACATATACTGGTGAAATTTCTGGACTTTCAAGAAAAAGAAAAAAGCTCTTTAGGGATCTAGGCCAAAAGAACACGTATAAAGGAAGGAAGATTATCAGCAGACTTTTTGATGTGACACTTTGTCAGAAAAAAAAAATGGAATAGTATATTTGGATACTTAAGTAAATGTGACATTCAACCATAAGGGCACAGACAAGCTGTTAGGAACGTGCAGGAACTTAGGGAATATTGTTCTTATGAGTACTTCCTGAGGAATCTATCAGAGAACAAGCTTTAGGCAACCAAAATGACTAGAGACAGTTTTTTTTTTTTTTTTTAAATGTTTACTCATTTTTGAGAGGGAGGAGGGGCAAAGAGAGAGGGAGACACAGAATCTAAAACAGGCTCCAGGCTTTGAGCTGTCAGCACAGGGCCTGATGCCGGGCTCAAACCCACAAATCTTGAGATCATGACTTGACCTGAATTTGGACGCTTAACTGACTGAACCACCCAGGAAGCTCCCTCCCCCCGCCTTTTTTTAAAGTAGGCTCCATACCCAATGTGGAGCTTGACCTCACAACCCTGAGATCAAGAGTCACATGATCCACTGACTGAGCCAACCAGGCACCCCTTAAGAGTTTGATAGATGGAATTGAACTGGCAAAATTCTATTTCTTAATCTGGGTGGTAGTTACAGGAGTGTTTGTCTTATAATAATTCACTAAGATATACATTTGTTTTGCATTGTTTTCTTTATTTATATTTTATTTTACACTAAAAGGTAAATACAAAAACAAACAAAATGACCACACATACAACAGACCTGAGCCCAACCATAGGCAGATCAAGCCAAACCCAGCCTAGTTCAGTTAATCTTCACTTGTTCCAAGATATGAACAAGAAAAAAAATGGTTGTTGTTTTTTAACTCTTAAGTTTGGGGTGATTTGTTATACAGCACTTTTGTGAGTTTTACTATCCAATACAGTTGACTATTCAGCAGCTATAACAAACCTCTTATTGCGTGAATGAATCTGGAAAGATCCTTGTTTTCCTGGGTTCCCTAACAAATAATGATGGCTATGTGACACACATTGGAGATAACCCAGTAAGAAATTCTGCTAGGAGGTTTGCAGGAAAGATTTTCTTTCCTAATTAAGGATGGTTATATGTGAGGAGCCTCTCTCACTGTCGTGGCTTCATACACCTCTGTTTTCCTGAACTTCGCTTGTGTGACAACAGAAAACTTGGAGCCATCTTACCACCATAAGCAGCAAGCACACAGATAAAAAGTCAATATTCTGAGGATGTTGGAACAAAAAAATATGAGAGTCTAATTTCTTGACTACTTCATTGAGTTTCCCTACCTTCTTTCAGACCTCTTGGTTATATAAGTAGTAATATTCCAATTGTTACTCAGCTTTTTCTGTTACTTGAGTCTGACTATTACTTTTTGACTTAGCAGCTTTAAAAATGTTTATCATCTTTAGCCCATATTCCTGTATCCATCAACATAGATTAAGAAAGGATTCCAAGATATAGTGAAAAAAAAAAGAAACATTTATCAAAGCATTATCTATAGAGAGGCAAAATAGAAAACAATCTAAATTTTCAATATAAAAGAGTGATTTAAAAAATATCAAAAAGATGATACATTATGCATCTGTTAACATTTATTTTTTGGGAGATTAAGAATATGGAAAGTGGTCATACACAATAAAAAAAATCAGTATTTAAAACTATATAGGTATGGTGCCTGGGTGGCTCAGTCAGCTGAATGTCTGACTCTGGATTTCAGCTCACATCATGATCTCATGGTTTGTGAGATTGAGCTCTACACTGGGCTCTGTGTTGACAGTGTGGAGCCTTCTTGGGATTCTCTCTCTTTCTCTCTGCCCCTTCCCTGCTTATGCTCTTCCTCTCTCTCAAAATAAATAAATAAACTTTTTTTTAATGTGAAAAAAAAAAACAAAACTATATACGGAAGGGGTGCCTGGCTGGCTCAGTCAGTAGAGCATGCAACTCTTGGAGTCATAAGTTCAAACCCCACATTGGACCAAGAGTTTACTGAGAAAAAAATAATAAAACTCTATGGGTGATGCTATAGAAAATGGCAGAGTAGAGACGTCCCAAATCCTCTCTTTTATAAAAGCAATGAGAAAACTGGAGAAATTGTCAGAATCAATCAGAGAATGTTAATTCAAGAAAAATGATTGGATCACAATAAAAACAGTGAGCTTTGTGACATTTTAATTTGCCCTATTCTCATCCTGCTCTTCCCAGTTCTTTAGTAGCCTGAAAATGAACACCCCACTATCATATTGAAAACTGGTAGCCTACAAGCCACCAGAGGGAGCAGAACAGGATTGGAGCTCCTTAAAAGGCCCATGCCCAGAGAAATATTATTATTTGACCTGTCTGGTGGCTCCCTGGAAGATTCCACTCACAAGACTGTGTCATTATTTGACTTGACCCAAAGGTCTCCCAGTGCGGACAGCCTTTCTCCAGGGGCACTTGTCAAGAACAATCAGAGATAATTGCTTAACGTTGATGGGTGCCTTCATTGGTGGATAAGACTGGGCAAACAAATAGGGTAACCAAAAAGCTTAAATGGAAAATCTAGGGAATGAGATGCCCAGATGCCTAGATGCCCATAAGGGACTTTGAAAAGCTCCAAATATTTCTGGGTAACTAGGAGGCTGTGTTCATGTGTGTGGCTGTGCACATGACCAGGGCTGTGTGCGTGCTCAGGGAGACACGAGAAAGGCCTAGGCTCACCTCTGGCCAACCCTAAGGCTCTGTGCAAACAGGACATGAAAGCTGAGGCAGAGTTGTAAATTCTTCCACTGTCTGAGTGTTGAAGGCATTCCCTCAGAATGCACACAGAGGCCCTCAACAGAAACTGGATGATGTACTGGTTCTGGGCATTTAAAGCCCTTGACCACTAAGCTAAATAGACACTGCAGTGACCCCACACAACAAAGTACACAGACTTTACAGAATGAGATCAGAAAGTCATCAAATAGCAACATCAGAAGCAATGACATCAACAAAACCTGGAATTTCCAGACTTATCTCCTTATACTATTTCAAATGTTTGGTTTTTGATTAAAAAAGGAGAAACATGCAAAGAAACAAACCTAAGAAAATATGGCACACTTAGGTATATACTCAAGAGAAATAAAAACATACGTCCACATAAAATCTTGTTTATGAGTGTTTGTAGCAGCATTATTTATAAAAGCCAAAAAAGTGGAACAACCCAAATTTTCATCAGTGGATGAATGGAGAGATGAAAGGTGGTCTGTCCCTACGATGGAATACTGCCCAGCCATGAGAAGGAATGAAGCACTGAGACACGCTACAGCATGGAGGAACCTGGGAAATATTCTAAGGGAAAGGAGCCAGACACAAAAGGCCACACATTGTGTAATTACATTTATAGAAAATGTCCCAAATGGGCAAATCCATAAAGACAGAATGTCAATTAGTGATTTCCGGGGATTTGAGGGGAGGAAGGATGGGGACAGTGATTGTGGATAGATACGGGGCTTTCTTCAAATTGATGAAAATGTTCTGGAATTAGATGGTGGTGCTGGTTGTACAACTTTGTGAATACACTAAAGACCACAGAATTGTGCACTTCAAAGGGTGAATTTTATGGTATATGAATTATATCTCAGAGACTACAATAACTTGTGTGACTTCTAAAAATCTCCCGGCTGCCTTCTTTCTCTTTGTTGATTGGTGCCCGACGCTAAGTGGCCTCTTCACTTCCAGACTCTGTTGAAATGTCACACCATGAGACATGGGATCTGGTTTCACATGTAGCCACTAAGGGGCTGCTTGATGTAACTTGGAAGTTATGGAAATTTAGTTCCACATGGTGAAGCCTGATCAGTAGGAATTAGGACACAGAAAGGAGTGAGGCAGTAATTTCCCATATTTCTCCATTCCTTGGACTACTCCAATATGCGAACCTTTGCAAACCTCCCACATTCCTTCACACCGTGTGAACACATCTGCCCAGCACGGTGCTAGGACTGTATTATAGCTTGTCACGAAGTGGTGGTCAGCAGGATAAGGCCTCACATGGAATTACTTTACATCTCCCCTTGATTCACGTTCCCTTTTCTCTACACCCTGCAGCCCTGGGCTTGGACTTTCCAAATAAATAAAGCGCCAGCACTTCGTACTTGTTTCTGCTTTTCAGTGCACTCAGGTTAAGAAAAATGCATAAAAACATACATTAAAAAATGCAAATGAGAGGCGCCTGGGTGGCTCAGTTGGTTAAGTGTCCGACTTCAGCTCAGGTCATGATCTTGCGGTTCATGGGTTCGAGTCCTGGCTCGGGTTCTGTGCTGGCAGCTCAGAGCCTGGAGCCTGTTTCGGATTCCCTGTCTCCCTCTCTCTCTGTCCCTCCCCCAGTCATGCTTTGTCTCTCTCCATCTCAAAAATAAAATAAACTATAAAAGAAATTTAAAAACTCGAATGAAACTTTCTTTTTTTTTCTTAAAATTTATTTTTTAATGTAATCTTTACATCCAACGTGAGGCTCAAACTCACGACCCCGAAATCAAGAGTGAGTCGCTCGCTCCTCTGACTGAGCCAGCCAGGCACTCCTTGAGTGAAACTTTCTAATATCAGTAGTGATGACTGAGTGGCTTTCATTTTCTTCTTTACTTTTTGGTGTGATCCAAATGCTTGATGATGAACATGTTTTTCACAACTAGTAAAACAAAACCCACAAAGCAACTGGGTCTGGCATACCTCCTCTCTACAAGAGTCCTTTTTAGTTATCTGGAAATGAGCCATCTAACTAACCTCTTAGTTACCATCTTTTGGTACTTGCTGAGCATAGGTAAAATTTGTTCATTTATTTATTCATCCGACAGATATATTTTGAGAGCCTACTATATATGTCAGGCACTGTTCTAGGAAACTGACATCTGTCAGGGGACCGGACAACATCCTTATTCTCAGAAAGCTTATATTATAATGGGAACAGTCAGACAATAGCTGAGCAAATTAAAAACAACAACAACAACAACAACTTATGTGTCAGTTTTGATAAGTGCTTCAAAGAATAAAGCTGGGTAGAGGGATTGTGAACAATGCAGGTGGGATGGGGTGACACTTTGGTGAGGATGTGCTGTTTCTGAGGTGACATCAGTCAGGAACTGGATGGAGTAAAGGAGACAACCACGTGGGCTTCTGAGAGGGGAATATTCTCAGCAGAAAGAACAGCCAGTGCGAGGGGCCCAATGCTGGACGGTGCATGGCGAGTTTGGGTGGGGGTGTCTGTGTCCTGACTGAGAGACCACGAGGGGGTCCATTGGACGGGAGCAGAGGGTGGTAGCAGGGGAGGTCAGGGTGGTGGCAGGGACTGAAGGATGTAGAGCCTTGTAGGCTCTGGTAAGGACTTTGGATCTGATGGTGAATGAGATAGGAAGCCGTTGGCGACATTAAAGTGTTTTGTATAATATTTACCATTTTAACCATTTTTAAGTATACAGTTCAGTGACATTAAGTACATTCACATTATTGTGCAACCATCGTTGCCCTTCATCTCTAGAACATTTCCGTTATCCAAAATGGAAAATTTGTACCCGTTAAATAGTAACTTTCCATTTCCTTTCCCCCCCAGTCCCTGGTAACCACTGTCCTACTTCCTGTCTCTATGAATTTGACTGTTCTAGCATCTCCTATAAGTGGAGTCATACAATGCTTGTCCTGAATCTCTGGCTTCTTTCACTAGGCATCATGTCCTAAAGGTTCGTTCTTGTTTAGCATGAGTCAGAGTTTCATAGGAGGGTTTTGAGCTGAGGAGTGATAGAACTTTACTTACATAGCAGAAGGATAACCCTGGATGCTTTGTGGAGAGAGACTGTAGGCAACAAAGATGGAAACACAAAGACCAGTTACGAGGGCGTTATAATCGTCTAGGTGAGAAAGGACTGGGTTTGGGTGGTAGTGGTGGAGATGATGGGACATTTCAGAATCAAGTTTCAGTTTGAAGGCAGAGCTCCCCAGATTTGCTGTTGGATTGGGTGTCAGGTATGAGAAAGAGTACAAGTGAGGGTGACCCAAGGAGTTGTACCTGACAACTGGTGGCATGAAGTCATAATTAATAGAAATGGCAAAGAATGCAGGTAAAGCAGAATTTGAAGGTGGTGGTGGTGGTGGTGGTGGTGGTGGTGGTGGTATGTGTGTTTAAAACTTAATTCTGAACATACCAAGTTTTGAATGATTGTTAGACCTCCAAGTGGAGATATAGAATAGACCGTGGATACCCAAGTCTAAAAGTAAAGGGACTGGAGAGACGTTAGGGCTTAAGACACATAATTTGATGTCATCACCTCATAAAAGCCCTGGATCTAAATATGATCCTTTGAGATCACAAATCTGAGAACAAATTTAGACAAGAAGAGGCCTAAGGATGAAGGCCGTGGGTTCTCTGTTGCTCAGAGGCCAGGGAGATGGAGATGACCCAGCAAATGAGGTTGAAAGGGAAGGGCCAGTCCTTAGGAGTACAACCGTGAAAGGGTCAGTGAAGAGAATGATTCAGGAAAAGGGAATCACAAATAACTTGAGGATTACAATGGGGAAGTCTTCTGGGACCAAGAATCATTATTGGGAATTCTGGTTGGCTCAGTCGAGCATCTGATTCTTGGTTTTGGCTCAAGTCATGATCTCATGGTTTGTGGGTTTGAGCCCCACGTTGGGCTCCGTGCTACTGGTGCAGAGCCTGCTTCAGGTTCTCTCTCTCTCTCTCTCTCTCTCCTCCCCTCCCGCATACTCTATCTCAAAATAAATAAACTTAAAAAAAACTAAAAAAACAAAAAGAATGGTTATTCATTATGATTCCACCTTCCTCGTGAAGCCAGTTTTGAGAGCTTTCCTTCATTTCTTCTACAGCGTCTTTGGAGAGAGTTGAGGAGAGTGAGAAAGTGTCCTAAATCCAATGAATGCTGCTTCCAACAGTCCTCACACCTTCTACCCGCTTTGAGTTGCTCAAGACCTTGCTGCTGAAGTCAGTGCTTGCCCTGATTCCTGCAGCTACGTCAGAGCCCACCCTCACAGCGCCTGCCCTGTGTCAGCTTTACCGCCTTGCCTTGTCGAGTTTGACTTCCTACAACTATGTCTTCTTGGCTATTCACATCCACTCAGTGCTTTCCCCTCTCTAGCCTCTGACCACATGCCTTCTCATCACTGAAACTGGAGTTTTACATTCATCTCCGTTTCCTGCCACCCACTGCCAAACTGGGAAATGTCTGTTAGTCATCTGTAAAAATGTTTAAATGTCTACTGTGCAGAACCCTGTCACATGTGCTACACAGTATACCAGTAATTTTGATGCAGTCTTTGTCTTCAACTTCCTTCCAAGGTAATTTGGGAGAGGAAAAAATTAACATGTGAAATGAGAAGTAATAAAACCAGACAATAAATCATGTTTTCTAAAAATTGCCATCAGTTCATATTGATACCAAATGAGAGTCAGAGAAGATGGCATTTGAGCTGGGGCTCATCTTTCAAGACGAGAAGGGTCTGAATGGCAGCAAGGAAAGGGGTGGGCAACCCAGGAGGAGGAAAGATACGTAAAGCCTTGAGGAGAGGAAGGTGCCAGGAAAGGGAAATTCGATCCGCATTGTGGAGTAGGAAGCGTTAGGTACGAGGAACTTAATGATGGGTGCTCAAGCATTTTTGAATAACGTGAAAGCAGCGCTGGGAAGAAGAGCTTGGAAGCTCGGGTCAGTATGAAGATTTAGGAGACAAGGGGACCAGCTAAAGAACGAGTGTGGTGGTCCAGCTCTGACGAGACAAGAGCCTGTGTTTTGAACTGGTGTAGACCGAGAGCGCCTCTCTCCTCAGAGCTCCAGCGGCTGATCACTCACTGCCTGGGATTTGGTCACGAGCCCATCCCTGAGTAAATCTCCATGGCTGTGCATCTGTGGTGGTCTGGCTGGTTAGGCTCTGGACCTGGAGGTGGGGCCGGCTCCCCCCCTAGCAGAGTCTGAGAGAGGGATGAGGTGGCCCCAAAGGAAAATCAAGATGCTGTTTCTGGAAGGGAGGACAGATGCTGAGGATTTAAAACCAGTCCTTCCATTCATTCTTCTGCGTACCACAGACAACCCGCCACTCCACTGAAATTGTTCTTACTAAGATGACTCCTAGTTCATAAAACCGAAAGATCATTCTAGACCTTATCATAAGCCAACTTCTCTGCTGCATTTGACACTGCTCTGGCCTCTACATATTAGTATTGTCCAAGGTTCCATTTTCAGTTCAGCTGCCTCGTACTCTCCCTGTTTTCTGTCTCCTTCGCTCCCACAGAAGAGTCAAGACACTTTGCCCCAGCCGTCACTCTTGGACATTCCCCTATTGTGGCACATCTTACACTGTGTTGTGATTATTTGTGCGTGCTTTGTGTATCTTCGTAGCTCCAGCTCCTGGCACTTAGGAGACATAGAGTGAATGACTAAAGAGAAATGAAGTATGCTAGCAACAGGGTGAACAAAAAGATAAAGACAATATTGGGACTCTGAGCCTAGGATTACCTAACAGAAATAGGGAAGTCAGTTTTGGAGAAAAGGGAGTGAGTCTGACTTCAGATGTGTTGTGTTGGGGGCGGTGGGCCCCGAAACAGAAACAAAATGGAGACCATTGACGATATGGTGCCAGGGGCCATCCACTAAAAGTGCAAGTTTCGTGAGAGTAGAGACCTTGTCTGTCTTCTTCTGCCTTGTAGAGCATGGCACAAGGTAAGTGCTTCATAAACAATTGTCGAGTTACTGAAGTAGCAGACGAAGCCATGTAAAGTAACTGGGGTTTCTAAGAATGGGCACAGAGTGAGGCCTGGGCCCTGGGGAAGGGCCCTGCATTTAAAGGAAGTGTTGAAAAAAATATAAAGCAAGGGACGATGACAAGATGCATCCAAGATGTCCCATGTGGGCAGACACCTGTCCGATGAACAAGGAGAGAGGCCATTCTTTGTTTTTCCAGTAGGAAAGAAACTTTCTTAGAGGCCCTCTAGCAGATTTTCCCACAGTCCATTGCCTGGAATGAGGTCACATGCCCATGCTCAGCTGCAGGAGAGGCTGAGGAAGAAAATATGTGGCATTTTCAGACTCTCTAAACACCCCATAGTTCGATTTTGAGAATGAGGACGCCAAGGGGAGGTGCAGAGATGGTTAAAGGATTCTATCTGCCTCCCAGGGAGCAGGGAGATTTTAAATGAGGAGGAGGAAGAGGTAGAGTGTTTAAAACCCAGACTTTGGGGACATTCTTGCAGGTTCAAAGGGTTCTTCCCAGTTACTTTTCCTAGTATATCAGACAATGTGCAAATGACCTAGGGGAAGGTACATCTCCTCTCCCAGCCCCTGCTATTTACGCCCTTGTCATCAGCAGCATCGGGGACTTAGTTTGAACACTTACAGCAGCACGGATGTTTGTTTTCCTCCAGGTCAGGGAGAAAGTTGAATTTAAATAACTCCAGTTTGGAGCAGTGGCGCGCTGTAGGAGAGTTGACTTAGAGATTTGCCACATGGGTCAGGCCTATTTGCAGTCTTGAAAAGGCCTGAAATCACAGCCCTGACACAAAGCTGCAGGGAAGAGAAAGTAGGGGCTTCCCCTCCTAAAAACGGCATCAAGTAAAATGTAACCAACAAAAGAATTCATTTCCCTATTCCTTATCCTGGCCTGCAGTTGGGCCTAGACTCCTGTTCCTGGGGTACACGGTCCAGCTGTGTGAGGTGGAAAAGAAGAGGAGCCAATGATTTTTTAATGTTGTGTTTATGAACTGAAGAATATGATAACAGGCAGAAAAAAGAAAAAGTGCTGGCAGCAGGGGAAGTTACCAGGAAAACCGCTGGCCTGGCTCAGGCTGGGGAGAAGCCACTCTAGAATGACAGCAGGACAGGAAAAGGCCTACGACAGAGGCAAAGAAGGGAGAGACAGCAGCCAAGGTCAAGGTCAAGGGTGGCTTTCCCTTCAGTATGTGTGGAATCAAAAAAACAAGGCTGAACTCTGGGTGCCTAGGTGGCTCAGTCGGTTAAGCATCCGACTGAGGCTTCGGTCATGATTTTGCTATTGGTGGGTTTAAACCCCACGTTGGGCTCTGTGCTGACAGCTCATAGCCTGGAGCCTATTTTGGATTCTATGTCTCCCTCTCTGTCTGCCCCTCCCCCTCTCACACTCTGTCCTCTGTCTCTATCAAAAATGAATAAACGTTATGGGCATGGAGGAGGGCACTTTGGGGATGAGCACTGAGTGTTATGTAGAAACTAATTTGACAATAAACTTTGTAAAAAAAAAAAAAAAAAAAAATGAATAAACGTTAAAAAAAAAAAGCTGAACTCATTGAAACAGAAAGTAGAGGAGAGGCTACCAGGGGCTGGTGAGTGGGGGAAAGGTGGAGATTGGTTCAAAGGTACACACTTCCAGTTATGAGATTAGCAAGTTCTGAGGCTCTAATGTACACCATGGTGACTTCAGCAAATCATACTGTAGTATATACTTGAGAGCTGCTACAAGGTGGGGCGCCTGGGTGACTCAGTCAGTTAAGCGTCCGATTTCAGCTCAGGTCATCATCTCCTGGTTTGCGGGATCGAGCCCCACCTTGGGCTCTGCACTGAGCATGGAGCCTAATTGGGATTCTATCCCTCCCTCTGCCCTTCCCTGGCTCTCTTTCTCTTTCTCAAAAGTAAATAAAATAAACATTAAATAAAAAAAGAGAGTTGCTAAGAGAGTAGATCTTACATTTTCTCACCACACACACAAAAACGTAAAATGTGGGGCGCCTGGGTGGCTTAGTCGGTTAAGCGTCCGGCTTTCGCTTAGGTCGTGATCTCGCGGTTCGTGGGTTCGAGCCCCGCGTCGGGCTCTGTGCTGACTGCCAGCTCAGAGCCTGGAGCCTGTTTCAGTCTGTGACTCCCTCTCTCTATGACCCTCCCCTGCTCACGCTGTCTCTCTCTCCTAGAAATAAATAAAAAAACATTAAAAAAAAAAAACAAAAAAAAAACGTAAAATGTGATGGGATGGAGGTGTTAGCTACTGCTATGGTCAGTCATGCTGCAGTGTGTTAGTGACTCAGATCAGTACGTTGTACACCTTACACTTACACAATGTTGTGTATCAGTTATATCTCATTAGAGCTGGGGGAGGAAAAGATGGCCTTCACCATGTCAGGACTATAGGGGAAATGTCTGCGGAAAGCAGCCATCTTGCTAGAATAGCATTTTGGAAGCACTGACTGTGCCTGGCACCATTCTAAGTTTTCATTTGCATTATTTCTCTTACTCAGTAGGTAGTTTTATTTCTCGTCTGTTACAAATAAAGAAGCAGGAGCAGAGAGAGGTTAAGAAGTCACTTGCTCCAGGTTTCCTAGTTACTGAAGAGAGAAGCCAGGGTGCAAAGGAAGGCTGTCTGACTCACGTTAGCACTTGTGAAGGGCGCTGCTGAACCGCTCTGGCAGCCTGGTGACGCGGGCTTCCTTCTTGCTTGGAGGAGACATCGCTGGCCCCTGGGGGCCGCGGCACTGCCCGGAGAAAGGGGCACCTCCTGGCCATCCTGCCCTCTTTGGATTCTGTGTCTCCCTTTCTCTCTGCCCCTCCTCTGCTCACGCTGTCTCTCTCTCTCTCTCTCTCTCAGAAATAAACATTAAAAATTTTAAAAAAAGATATTAGTTCTTCAAGATGGTAACTGGCCAGGTATTATTCACACTCCAGGCCTGGCTTCAATATGAACATTTCCTTGAAGCTCTCCTGAGTCTCACTTGGAAATAAATTTTCCGCCTCTGCGTGGTCCTTTTATCTCTTGTGGCACCTATTATCATCTTAAAGGAAGCTTTGAACATTTTTATATGCCTTTCTAGGTTTATTGAGGTATGCTTTGTATATGCTTAAAACTCCTCCTTTCCGTGTACCGTTCTGAGTTTTGGCAAATGCTTTCCGTTGCCACCAGCAGCATACTCGCGTTCTATAACGCAGCCAACACCAAATAATTCCCCTGTGAGGAACTGAATATAATTTCCCTTGTAGTCACCCCTTCCTGCAACCCCAAGCCCCAGGCAGCCAGTGATCCGTTTTCTGTCCCTGAAGTTTTGCCTTTCCCCGAGTGTCATATAAACTGAATCATCTAGTGGGGAGCCCCTTGAGTTTGACTTCTTTCACTTAACATAACGCCAGAGATCCATCCAGGTTGGTGTGGGCTCCTGTAATGTGGGTGTATCATGCGTAGTTCATTTATTCATTTACCTATTGAAGGCCATTGAAGTTCTTTCAGTTTTTGTTTTAGTTTATTTTTTAATTTTTTTTAATTTTATTTTATTTATTTTTGAGAGAGAGATAGAGACAGCATGAGCAGGGGAGGGTCAGAGAGAGAGGGAGATACAGAATCTGAAGCAGGCTCCAGGCTCTGAGCTGTCAGCACAGAGCCTGATGTGGAGCTTGAACCCACAAACCATGAGATCATGACCTGAGCTGAAGTCGGGCGCTTAACCGACTGAGCCACCCAGGTGCCCCACTCCTTTTTTTTTTTTTTTT
>NW_024080745.1:1623107-1730731 GCF_003009895.1 Hyaena hyaena | reverse complement strand
CTTTTTTTTTTTTTTTTTTTTTTTTTTTTTTTGAGAGAGGGACAGAGTGTGGGCGCTTGAGAGGGGGAGGAGCAGAGGGAAAGAAAGGCAGAATCTTGAGCAGACGCCATGCTCAGCAGGGAGCCTGACATTGGCTGGATCCCACAACACTAGGATCATGACCTGAGCTGAGATCAAGAGTTGGATGCTCAACCAGCTGAGCCACCCAGGCACCCCTGGTTCTTTCAGGTTTTTTTAAGCTAATGAGTAAAGCTGCTCATTTGCAGACAAGTTCTTATGTGCAAATGTTTTTTTTTTTCTTTTGAGTGACTCCTTGGATGGGATTGCAGATCACATGGTAAGTGCATGTTTAACTTTGTAGGAAAATGTCAACCTGTTCTCCAGAGTGGTCGTACCATTTTGCAAGCCTGTCCAGCAGAGAATTCCAGTGACTCTGCGTCCTTGCCTGCACTCACTATTAGTCACTGCCCTTCCACCCTCCCCTCCCTCAGGGAATGTGGACAGGGAGGAGACGGATTCCCTAAGCCTCTCCCCCTCCCCTCTTCCCCCTCCCCCTCTGCCCCTCTCTCTCCCTCTCACCCTTTCCTTCTTTCTTTCACTGACACTGTGTTAGGTGTGTAGAAGAACAAACTTTGTTGAGGTAGAATGTACGTACAGAAAAGTGCACATGTCATGTGTCAAGCTCAGTGAACTTCTGCGAAGCAAATGCATCCATGTAACTACCACCCAGATCAGAAAGCAGAATATTACCAGTACCCCCGGAAACACCCGTGCCCTCTCCCAGTGTTATAGGCTGAATGTCTGTATCCCTCCCCCAAAATGCTTATGTTGAAATCCTAACTCCATGGCGATGGCATTGGGAGGTGGGCCCTTTGAGAAGTGATTGAATCATCAGGGTGGAGTCCTCATAACCAGGAGACACTGGAGAGCTTACCTCCTCTCTCTCCTCCAGTCTACAGGCAACTTTATTCAGGCTTCAATCACCATAGATTTGTTTTTGAACCCTCTATAAATAAAACCATACACAATGTACTTCTTTGTGTAGCTTCTCTTGCTTAATATTATGTTTGAGAGATTCATCCATTTTGTCACATGTGGTTGTACTTTGTTTATTTTCTTACTGTAGAGAATTCCATTATATGAACATACCACAGTTTATTTATATATTCTACTGTCGATGGTCATTTGAGTTGTTTCCAGGTTTTATGTATCATGACTAATGCTTCTATGAACACTCTTACTGCTACTTGGGAGGTACCCCCACCAGCCCACCCTCAGGTTCAACAACCCACTGGAAGGGCTCACAGAACTAGGAAGGAAGCTGTTATCCTCCTCATTATGGTTTATTACAATGAAAGAATACAGACTAAGATCAGCAGTGGGAGGTTTACAAGGCAAATTCCAGGAGAGTTCTGCCTGGGGGCTTTCAGTTATCCTTTGCCCGCACTCCCTTCTCTCAGCAAAGGTGGGTACCAATAGTCACGGATTATCGCCAACCAGCGACGCTCACCCCAGCCTTTGTGTCCAGGGCTTTTATTGGAGATAGGTTATGTAGACATGGTGACTACCCATGTGGCTGTCCTTAGTCTATAGCTCTTCTAGAGGTCAAGCTGATAGCACATGGCCCAAGACCCTAACCATAAGCCACATTGTTGGCATTGACCATCTGGTGTGGCTTAAAGGCCCCATGTGAACAAAGACACTCTTGCTCGTGCAGGACATTCCAAGGGCTTAGTGGTTCCCCCTAGGAGCTGGTCATGGACCGACCCTTTGGGCAAGGTTAATCCTTTATTGTACACTTATTTGTATGTGTCCTTTGGTGAACACGTGTAATATTTCTGTTGGAAATATACCTGGGAATAGAGTTGTGGGTCATAGCTTAGGTATATGTTCCTCTTTAATAGTTCTTATTATTAGCAGTTTTCAAAGTGGCTGCATGGATTTATACTCCCACCAGCAGCATGTGAGAGCCTCAGGTGTATCATGTCTTCTCTAACACTTGCTCTTACCAGATATTTAATTTTTAAAATTTTAGCCATTCTGTGGATGAGTAGTATATTTTCACTGTGCTTTTATTTAAAAAATTTTTAAGTATGTGTATTTACTTATTTATTTTGAGAGAGAGAGCACGTGCGTGCATACGTGAGTGAGCGGGGGAGGGGCAGAAAGAGAGGGAGAGAGAGAATCCCAAGCAGACTTTGTACTGACTGTGGGGCTCAGTCTCATGAACCATGAGATCATGACCTGAGCCAAGATCAAGAGTCGAATGCTCAACTGACTGAGCCACTCAGGTGCCCCTCACCACTTTTAATTCATACGTCCCTGCAGAATAATGGTGTGTTTTTATTGCTTATTAGTCATGTGGATATCCTCAGCACTTATTACCAATTTCCTGTATTGTAATTTAATTCAAGTCAACTCAACAGTGACTAACTCACGTAGGTAAAGCTCCTACCGTGTGCTAGGCCCTCTGCTGAGGCAATGAGGAATATAAGAGTGAACAAAATGTATTTCTTGTCCTCCCCTCACCCCCTGCACACATACACACACAGAGGAAGCTCCTTGTGTGTTGATATAGAAAGATCCTGAGACATTCTAGGTGATAAAAGGTATAGAAAAATGTGTATAGCATGCTACCATTTGTGTGAAATGTTTGCAGGAGAAATGAATACACACACGTAGTCTTGAATATGCATAAACATTTTCCCGGAGGATAAACAGATACTATAAAAGCTACGTGCAGAAGAAAACTAAACGAATGGGGAAAGGTAGGAGGATGGGAGAGAGACTTGTCACATATACAGTGTTATACTTTGATGTATGAACATTGTCAATCTTTGTACCTTTTAAAATCGTTGTATAGAAATATTTAAGAGAAAAACAAGCATTGTGTGTGTGTGGTTCACAGTCCAGATGGGAGAGGCTGTGGTGGAGTTACAGATGCTAGTGTTCTGGGTCCTGTGAAGGGGACAGTGCAGGATCCTCAGGGGAAGCATACAAGGACCACCTAATCCAGGATTTTTTTTTTGACAAAAGAAAATTCCCAAAGGAGTGACTGTCTAAGCCAAGACTGAGGGAACAGTGGGACTTAGTCTGGGAATGCAAGCAGGAAGTGGGAAGGATACTGTTGCTGGAGGCCCCGTGCTGGGTCTGAGGGCGGGGTACAGTGCCCTGGGCTCCGGGCTGGGAGCAGTTCCATATCAGGGGCTGGAGGGGTGCAGGGTGAAGAGCAGCAGCAGTAAATTGATAGCTCTGTAGACTCTGGTTGCCTCAGGGTTGGGGACCCACTTCAAGGCATTTAAGCAAGAGAACAAGAACAGATCTGCATATTATTTCTTTAAACTGTTTTAAAAATGTTTATTTATTTTGAGAGAGAGAGAGAGTACATGCGAGCAGCGGAGGGGCAGAGTGAGAGAGGGAGAGGGAGAGAGTATCAAGCAGCTTTCAGCGCTTTCAGCGCTGAGCCCGATGAGGAGCTCAGTCTTACGAATGATGAAATCATGACCTGATCTGAAATCAAGAGTCAGATGCTTAACCGACTGAACCACCCAGGCGCCCCCAGACCTGCATTTTAGAAAGATCACTTTGGTGGCAGAGAGCATGGCTTGTAGCACAACAGGCTGGAGAAGCAGTAAGGAGTGTGCCATTGCAGGGAAGTTCCTGGGGTTTGGAGTCAAACCCACTTCCCTGGCTTCTGTAAGTGGAAGAAAATAGCCCTTCCCCCATAGAATTATTAGGAAAATAGAATGAGGAAATGCTTACAGGGCCATTACCACAGTGCCTAATACAGAATAAACTTTCAATGGATATTAGATATTATTATGATATTGTCCTGACAGTGACCACTTGTCACCATCTTGACCCTCCATTTATTTATTTTATTTTTTATTTTTATTTTAAGCAAATATTTAATGTTTATTTATATTTGAGAGGAAGATAAAGAACATGAGCAGGGGAGGGGCAGAAAGAGAGGGAGACACAGAATCTGAAGCAGGCTCCAGGGTCTGAGCTGTCAGCAAAGAGCCCGACGTGGGGCTCGAACTCATGAATTGTGAGAACATGATCTGAGCTGAAGTCAGCGCGTAAGTTTATTTTATTTTCAGAGAGAGAGAGAGATAGAGAGCGAGTGTGAGTGGGGGGGAGGGGCAGACAGAGAGGGAGAGAGAGACTTCCAAGCAGTCTCTGCACTGACACAGCCCAGAGCCCCATGTGGGGCTTGAACTCACAAACCATCATGACCTGAGGTGAAATCAGGAGTCAGACACTTAACTGACTGAATCACCCAGGCACCCCTTGACCCTCCATTTCTAGTCCCTGGAGCATTAGGGTAGCCTCCAACCTCCAGCCAGGTTTGCCGGCTCCCTTGTGTGCCCCTATCAGTCTGGTCTATACAGTAACCAGAGCAATTCCTTCAATGTGTGATTCAATCACAGACAAGAGCCTCATTTTTGTAGTAGGTGAAGAACTGGAAAAAGACCACACACCCAGGAGGAAAACAGGCAGTTCACTGAAAAGAAATACTATTGGTTCTGAAATGTGTGAATTATTACTCAACTCACTCATAGTAAGAAAAAGGCAAATTAAAACCATCTTTTCACCTATCAGATTGGCAAAGGCAAATAGCTTGATAATACCCTGTTTGCTAATTGCAAGTAACATATGACCAGCAGGATGGTGATTTGTTACAACCTGAATAAAAGGCAATTTGGCAATACCTACCAAAACACCAAAGCGCCAAACTTAGGTAGGATGTGATGGATCCCCAGCCACCTCTTTGACCTAATTTCATGTTGCTCTTTCTCCTGGAATACTGAACTCAAGTTATTCTGACAAATTTACTGTTTCTAAACATGCCCAATGTTGCTGCTGCCTCAAAGCTTGTTACATGCTATTTCCTCCACCTGGGATGTTATTCTCTCCTCTTGAAACTCTGTTCCCTCAGATACCCAGATGATTCATTCCCTCTCTTCATTCAACTCTCTGTTCAAATGTTATCTCTTCAAAGAGGTCTTCTGTGACTTCTCATCACTATCCCGTTATAATGCTTTTGTAGTTCACTTTTGCTGTGTAACAAAACATACCGAAATCTCCTGGCCTCAAACAAGAAATATTTATTATTCTTTTACCATCCTGTGGGTTGGCTGGGCAGTTCTCTTGGCATGGGATGGCTTGGCTGGGGCTGGATGATCTAGGTGACCCTACTCATATTGTAGGATCTGAATGAGGACAACTGAAATGGCCCCAACAGTTGAAACTTGTTAGCATAGTAGCAGAAGTGTTCTCAAAGCAAGAAAAACAAGTCCAATATACAAACTTATTTATTTAAAAAATTTTTTTTTAATTTGGGAGAGAGAGAAAGAGAGAGAGAGAGAGAGAGAGAGAGAGCATGAGTGGGTCAGAGGGAGTGCGAGAGAATCCTAAGTAGGCTCCATGCTCAGTGTGGAGCCTGACATGGGGCTTGATCCCATGACCCTGGGATCATGACCTGAGCTAGAATGAAGAGTCAGACACTCAACTGACTGAGCCCCCCATGTACCCCTAAGAACACTTTTAAGCTCCTGCTTACACCACATTTGGTAACATCACATTGGCTAAAACATGTCCTAAAGTTGAGCCAGAGTCATTTCAGGAGAGGAATACCTAAGACATGATGGGGGCCATTACTGTGATATTGGACCATTGATTCTTCATAACACTTACCACTGGTAGGCACTATTTTATGTGTATGTTTGTATATTAACTGTATTGTTCTATGACCATAGAGTCCTCATGAAGGAGGGGCTTTGTTTTGTTCCCTGCTTATCTTTACAGCACCTAGAAAAGCATGTATTATATGCTGGGTATATATTTATTGAACAACTGAATTAATGAATAGGGAGATAGTTAGGAGGCTGTTGCAATTAAAAAGGGGAGAAGGAGAAGTTGGTGACCTGAACCAAGGCAACGGCAGTGGAGACGGAGAGAAGTGGCTGAAGTGGCTGGAGAGGTATTGAGTGTGAATGTAAACAAGATGTGGTGATTGTTTGTAGGGGGGATGTAAGAGAGAGAAGTCAAAGATATGTCATGCTTCTGACATGGCCAGTGTATTTATTAATGAATGCCCTTAAATGCAAGTGACAAAACTCCATCTCAAAAAGCCTCAGCAAATGGGAAACCCATTGGAAAGGTATTGAGGTAAATCAGATAATAGAAGTGTTCTATAACCAAATGGCAAAAGGGAGGGGATGCAGTTATGTCTCAGGAAAACTGGATCCAGCTTAAAAAATGAGCTTGAGTCTCTAGGTGTCTGCACTATGCATCTCTTTGAGTATTTTCTCTCACTGCTGACTGTTTCCTCGCCTGGCTGCCACTGGCAGTTCCTAAGTTTCACAGTGTGGGGACAAGTGCTTTCTCCTAACTTCCATTGTAAAGAATTCGGTGGTGGAATTCTTACTCACCTTTTCCTCAACCAGTCGGCTGTGGCCAGGGGTAGGGGTCCGTGACAGTTCCAACTGAGGTCGGTTCCCGGCTGTGGACTAATGAGGGCAGGGCAATGGGACCATGAAGAACTTGGTAATGTAGGTGTAACCACATGGTTTGTGTACAATGGAGAGAAGTTCACTAGAGAAGGGGCTGCCATGTACAGGCAAACGTCTGAATATTATCAGCATTAATTTAACTAATTTTCTACTGATAGACATTTAGGTGGCTTCCAAGGTGGTGTTTGTTTGTTTTGTTGTTATAATATATAATATTATGAACAAAGTTTGGGACTCCCCATGACCACTCTCACTTCTGCCAGCAACTGCAAGTTCAGGGGTCTACAAAAGCGATTTGCCGCAAGGACGGACAGGACTCCCTGAGGGCTGTTGTACTCGGGTTTATTACAGGGGAAGGATACAGATTAAAAACAACCATGGGAACAGGCTCATGGGCCAGAGTCCAAGAGAGTCCAAGTGGGAAGCGCTCAGCTGTCCTCTCCCGGTGGAGGCATGGGCAGCCCTAACTGCTCCCAGAAACAATGCACATGGTAAGATGCATGGAGGAACAAGGGGGAGAAGAAGGGCGGAAATGGTGGGGGAAAGGGAGAGAGGCAAACCATGAGAGACTCTTGAATGCTGACAAAAACTGAGGACTGATGGGTGTGGGGGGGTGGGGGGGATGGGCATGGAGGAGGGCACTTTGGGGATGAGCACTGAGTGTTATGTAGAAACTAATTTGACAATAAACTATTTGTAAAAAAAAAACAAAAAAAACAAAAAAAATAAAATAAAATAAAATAAAAAGGAAAAAAAAAAAAAAAGATGCATGGAGCGTGGTCACCCAGGGAAGCTCATCTGCACCTTGGTGTCTAGGGTTTTTATGGGGGCTTGGTCACAGAGATGTGGTTTACTACCTGCATGGCTGACCTTAGCCTCTAGCCCCTCAGAGGTTGAGCTGATTGCATGGGGCTCTACCTTTACCATCGATTCATTGTTAGCATAGATGATCTGGTGTGGCCCAAAGCCCCCAGGTAAGCAAAGACACTCTTATCAGGCAGGAGATTTTAGGTGCTTAGAGGTTACTTCCCAGAAGCTGAGAACAAAGTCCAGACCTCTCTTTGGGTTTGGTTAATTCTTTACAACACAATATGTAATATATTAAAAATATACATATGCTATATACATGTAACACATATATATAATACTCTGATGAGCATCCTAATAGTTGTATATCTTTTTAAAAACATCCTTATTGTCTTTATAAGAAAACAACACATGTTCTTTATAAGAACAAAACAGCCAACATAGTAAAGTGAAACAATGAGCAAAGTCCATCTAGATTCAATCACTAAGTGATAATAATGATCAACACATTAGTGCGTGTCCTTGCAGACATCTTTGTATGCTGTTTATATGTGTAATAGGTATAGAGGTTTTTTGTAATGTTGATTTATTTATTTTGAGAGAGAGAGAGAACAGAGGAGAGACAGAGAGATAGGGAGAGAGAGAATACCAAGCAGGCTCCATACTCAGAGCAGAACCCGAGATGGGGCTTGATCTCCGGAACCCTGAGATTATGACCTGAGCTGAAATCAAGAGTTGGATGCTTAACTAACTGGGTCACCCGGGCACCCCAAGGTACAGAGTTTTATATAAGCAAAACCATTCTATTTATGTTGACTAATGACTGGTTTCTGAAATTCTAAGTTTTTTTAACGTATGTTTATTAACCATTGACTAGATACAAAAAATATTTATAAAGTAAAAAGAAGCACTTTTATCACCAAACACCCTGAAGTTACCACCAAGGAAAAAAATATTAAACATTTTTGTTACCTTTAGAGCCCCCTGTGAGCCCCTCTCCAACCTCCTCTGCTCTCCTCTCCCTCAGGGGAAAAATGGCTATCCTGAATTTATGTCTCGCATTACCTCATTTTCAGTTTCCCCACATATATTTGTTTCTCTAAGCAATGTACGAATTGGTTTTGCATGTTTTCGAACTTTACACAAGTGAATTCATGCTGTATACATTATTCTGCAACTTGCTATTTCCCAAGATCATCCCTGTGGTTGCCAGTAGATGTAATTCACTCATTTCCACTGCTGAGTTTATGTCTCTGTTGCATTGCTGATTGACAGGAGGGATCGTTTCTGCTTTTGTGGTCTGACAGCAGCCTATAAACACACCTACAAGGGTTTCTCTTGACCGCGTGCCCAAGAGTGAAAGTGCTGAGTCGTAAGATAGGTCACAGAATGTTCGCAGTGACTGTGCCAGCTTCTCTTCCCGCCAGCGGTGTCACAGTGTTCTGACGCCTTTCCATCCCCAGTGACACTTGGTATTGTATGTTTGTGACTTGATGTACCACCATGCTGTTCAAAGACAAATTGGAAAGTCCTCAAAAAGGTCTTACCAGTTTATACTCCCATTAGTATTATATGAAAATCTGTTTCCTTACACCTTAGCCAGTACTGAAAACTATACTTTTTAGATATTTGCCAAATGGTGAGGTGAAAAAGTTATCTGATTTTAGTTTGCAGTCTTTGTTTACTAGAGAAATTGTGTAGTTTCAATGGTTTTTTGACATCTGTATTTTTTGTGATATAAAATATCTTTTCATATAGAGGCACCTGGGTGGCTCAGTCAGCTAACTGTCCAACTCTTGATTTCGACTCAGGTCATGATCTCACGGTTCCAGAGTTCAAGCCTTGCGTCAGGCTCTGTGCCAACAGTACAGAGCCTGCTTGAGATTCTCTCTCTCCCCTTTTCTCTGCCCCTCCCCTACTCGCACTGTCTCTCTCTCTCTCTCAAAATAAATAAACTTTAAAAATAGTTAAAAATATCTTTTCATATAAAATTGTAGTGTTTGTAGATCCAAGGTCATGGGCGTGAGAATAGAACTCTGAGTATTGAGAACTTGTCAGACAGAGAGGCATGGTTCTGTGCAGCACAAGAAGACACAGAATTAACTCTGGAGACGTTATTATTTCAATTTTACTACGGCTCTTTCACCCTAATTGAAAGGAAACTAGAGATATTAGATTTTGACAAACTATCAAATTAGATTTTGTTTTCACTGTATGAAACTTATAAATCACACAGTACTGAATTAGAAAGATATTTAAAAATAGCATTTACATAATTGGATTTGATATGAGTACATCTACAAATAATCTAGACTCGTCCATTTTCTCCAATGATCCCAAAATAATATCTACATTATGTTTTATGTTTTGTAATGAAACAACTGAAATCCACAGGAAGATAAATGATTTTTGCAAGGTGACAGCAAGTCAATATCAAGGTCAAGGGTAAAATTAATTTTCAGTCTATTATTATGGCCCCAACTCTTCCAACCCCCTGCCATTTTTTTTTTTTTTTTACTTATTAGGAATTTAAGTGCTTTGAAGATGAAAGACTTCAGCCAAAGAATTGTTAGTTAAAATGCAAAACAAAAACATTAGCATTGAGAGTTTCTAAAGTGTTGAAAGCTAAGTGTTTTAATGCTAAAATCCTTGACATTTAAGAGGCTCAGGAGCCAAGCTTCCTGAAAGCCAACTAACATGCAAATTATAACAAATTATTTCTCTCAGGTCTTGGCGTGCTTCTTTTTGGTGCCAGAAGTAGAGGGAGGTATTTGAGATTCAGACTCTTTGGAAACTTGTATAAATTAGAGCTGTACTCTGTGTGGAAGAACATCCTTTTGTCTATTCCCTCCTCTAAGGAACTGACTGGACTTTACAACCAATTCTGGGTCAGTATGGAGGGCTCAGCTGTGAGAATCATCCACGACGTGGTCTAGAACGGGCTAACGCAAGATATGATTTCTCGGCTGGTCATCTATTTTAAGCTGCAGCAATTTGAGAAACAGCTTGTACAGGAAGGACTTTCCCGCCTTCTCTAGAAGCCGGTCATAAAACCCTCGTGTGGGAGATGCCTTCCCCATACTCAAGAAAAGGGGCATCCTGTCCTGTCTCAGAAGACAAGGGACACAGAGGAATCTGAATGAACTGGCCTTGCTGAGTGTCCCTCAAGCACATACCCTTTGTCTTGTGGCACCTTTCCTGCACTTAGCACACCGTGTCAAACCTAGCATGAAAACATTCTGCGTAACCTCTTTGTTGGGTCTTCGTTTCCTTATGAAGTCTCTTGTGTGGTGTAAAACTTACTTCACTGTGTTTGTATGCCTTTCTGTTGTTAATCTATCTTGTTATGACACCCCGCCACTCCAGAACTTAGAAGGTACAGGAAAAAGATGTTTTTCCTCCCCTCCATCCAACAGCTTCCACAGGCTACCCTCCTAATGCTTCAGGTTTGGGGATCCTGTGTCTTCCTTCTGTCTTCCTTGATCATAAGTTATTTAGATATAATTTTAGTGCCAATAATTAATGAGCGAAAGTGAGAGGCAATGTCAATTATACCCTTAAAGTTAACATTTTGGAATAACGTTTGCTCCAAGACAACTTTCTGACCACCATGGGAGCTTGGTGTGGAAGGCTGTAATGGGGAATATGTATTTTTCTTTCAAGGAATTGAACCCTCACTCCTGGGAGTAAACACTGTACTGTAGTGGCCTCTATCTTTTGTTCTACACCCTCAAAAGCTGAAGGAGTTTCCCGGAGAAGGTAGCTTTGTGGTTGTTTGGGGGCCCTTTCAGTTCCATTCCATCATAGTGCATCTCCTCTCCCCTCACCTCAAACTTAGGGTCTTGGAGATTCAGGCAACAGTCTAGAGTTACCACAAAATAATGCAACTGGAAATCATCTTTTTTTAAAAAAATAAAGTTTATTTATTTTGGGAGAGAGAAAGAGCATGAGCAAGGTAGGGGCAGAGAGAAAGGGAGAGAGAGAGAGAAAGAGAATCCGAAGCAGGCTCCTCACCATCAGTGCAGAGTCTGACACAGGGCTCGGGCTCAGGCTCGAACTCATGAACTGTGAGATCATGACCTGAGCTGAAAAGTCAGATGTTTAACTGAATAAGCCACTCAGGCGCTGCTGGAAATCATCTTGAAAAGCTAAAAATAGGGAGATAGTTAAAAGTTTTGGCATGGGGCACCTGGGTGGTTCAGTTGGTTGAGGACTGACTTCAGCTGAGGTCATCAGCTCATGGTTTGTGAGTTCGATCCCTGCGTCAGGGTCTCTCCAGGCTCTGGGCTGACAGCTCAGAGCCTGGAGCCTGCTTCAGATTCTGTGTTTCCTTCTCTGTCTGCCCCTCTCCTCCTATCCCACTCTCTCTCTCTCTCAAAAATAAACATTTAAAAAAAGTTTTGGCAAATTTGGCATAAAATAATCCTGGGAAGAGAACTTGGCATTAAATTCACTATTTCCTTCCTTCCTTCTTTCCTTCCTTCCTTCCTTCCTTCCTTCCTTCCTTCCTTCCTTCCATCTCTCTCTCTTCTTTCTTCTCTCCCTTCTGCCCTCTCTTTGTTTCCTTTCCTTCCTTCACTCCACCAGTGAGTGTTTATTAAGCACCTCCTATATGCTCCTAAGCTTTGAGAATGTGGAAATGAAAAAGACAGTTGGGATCCCTGACCCTATGGAGCTTACAGTAGTTGGGGACTGGAGGGAGGTAATGGATTACTGATACCGTAAGTGCTATTAATTAATGATGTGATCAGCTGAGAACTCCAGCTGGAGGCCACTTCAGATAAGGCAGTCTCTAGGTGGTATTTGAGCTGAAACCTGAAGGGTGAAGAAGAGCCAGCGCGGAAGAGGCGCTGAGGGAAGTCTGAGACTTGTCAAACAGCAAAGTCCCCGAGGCTAGAAAGAGCTTGATGGGTTTGAAGGAACAAGACAGCAGGTCCCAAATGGAGTCATTCTGGGTGAGCCCCAAGTCACCAAACCGAGACTTCACTAAATTACACTTTTGGCTACTCCTAAAAATGGAATCTCAAACCAGTCAGCTAGGAGTTACCTGGTCAGCACTGGTGATGTCAGCCGCCCCACAGACCCCGACAGCCAGCCCCTAGAGGAAAATGCTCTTGCCACAACCAACCCACTTTTTGCTTTCTTGTCTTGTTTCCTTCTGCCTCTGAGTCTTTCCTTTGGCTCAGCTCCTTGGAGCTCCTTTCTCTCTGCTGGATGGAATGCTGCCTGATTCCTGAATCACTGAATATAGCCAATATATTCTTTACAATGCACTCAGTTAAGTTTTGTTTCTTAACACAGGGAAGGAAAGAATTTTGTGACTAGAGCAGAATGATGGACGGGTGACTGCAGGAGACGGGCAGGAAGGAGGAGCTAGATCATGCAGGGCCTTCCAGGCTATGGGCAGGAGTTCAGGCTCTATTCTAAGAGCCACGGGAAACCCTCTAAGGCTTTGAAGCTAGCACAATCCAATTTATGGCTTCACAAGCTCATTCTGGCTATTCTCGGGAGAGTGGAAACAGGGGCCATTGGTTGGAAAGTCGCTGATTAGGAATCAAGGGAAAAGACAGTGGCCTTCATTACAGTGGTGACAATGGAAATGAAAAGAAGTAGAAGGGTGACTGGGTGGCTCAGTCGGTTAAGTGTTGGACTTCAGCTCATGTTGTGATCTCACAGTTCGTGAGTTCCAGCCCTGCGTCGGGCTGTCTGCTGTCAGTGCCGAGCCTGCTTCAGATCCTCTATCCCCCTCTCTCTCTGCCCCTTCCCCACTTCCACATTCCTTCTCTCTCTTTCAAAAATAAACATTCATAAAAAGTAGATTTAAGGTAGATTTTGGGTATAAATATGACTAACTTGTTTCTATATTAGCAGTAGGGGGTGAGGGAAAAGGAGAAATCAAGGAAAACTCTTAGGGATTCTGGTTTGAGTATCTGGGTGGACAATGCTATCATTTACAGAGACAGGAAGGACTGAAGGACAGGAGCTGTGCAAGATTTATTACCTTTACTATATTTACCAGCTATCCAGGTGTCAAGCATTTGCATACATGAGTCCGAAATGCATGTGAGATGTCTGGGGTGGGGTGTATACATTTGAGAACTACCAGTACATAGAAGGCATGTCAAAGGTCACTCTGGAAGAGATCATCTGGGTAAAGAGCGCACAGGCCTTAATCCTGGACATGCGGGCATTTCCAGATCAGGCAGAGACAAAGGAGCTGGCAAAGCATTCGATCTGTAAGGCAAGAGGAAATCCAGAAAACTAGAAAATGTTTTAGCAAGTGCCCAACTGTGTTGAAGGCTAAGAGTTTGAGCACTTAGTGTGTGGCTTTGGGTAAATGGCTTCATTTCTCTCTCTCTCTCTCAACTCAATTTCCTTGTCAGTAAAATGTAGACAAAAATAGTACCACACTTATAGTGTTGTTGTGGGTATTAAAAAAAAAACCCAATGTATGTAATGTTCTATGTGTCTGGCATATAATAAATGATAAATGGTAACTATTATTAGTCTTACCGCTGTTGGGTTTTGAAATCTATAAGGGGAAATATATGTCAGGAAGAAAAGTATATATATTTAGTAGAAAAGTTCTGAATAGCATACCCAGTTTCATCACATCTTGCAGATCATTCTTTAATGTTCCTTTTAGTCTTTGTGTCTTTTTAGCTCTTCTGGAGTCAGGGCTTAAGATATGAGAATTCCTTTTCTCTGGATAGTCCAAAGTTGCTATGACAACTGCCTGGAAATGAAAGGCCTGTGCTTTATTTATTTATCTGAGGGTGATGTGCTGCTGAAGGAAGGAAATTCGATTGCCACAGACGTTGCCTCATAGCCTGCGAGGACACACAAGGGCCGTGTTCTACTACCCACTGTCCGTATCCCTTTATTATTTACATGAAATTTCCTGTCTTCCTCTTTTTCCACAAAGCAGTTGAGGTCTTTGATGATACTAAGAAACATGTAAGTTGAGGCCACTTAAAAAGATAAATCAAGAAGATTAAATACCATTTGGAGAAGTGATCTGTAACTAAATCTACAATAGAGTTAATAAGACTGCACAACAAATCTGACCCCAAGTGCTCTGGAAGTTGAAAATGAAAACCACGAAGGAAGTCATAGGCAAAATTTGGCTTAAAGATCTAAAGTCTTGCTCTTTCTACTAAACAAGGAGGCAACTTCCTTAATAGCAATTGAAAAAATCATGAAATACAACACTTCCAAAAATACATAGCACTTTTATACATATTTTACAAAATAACTGCAGAGTACCCAGCCATGGGTACTTCAGCCACCATGAAGAAACAGAACATTCCTGGGATTTGACAACATTCTCCACATGTTTGGTCCCAAGACTCCCTTAAAGCTTTTAAAAATTATCGAGGACCAAGTGAGCTTATGTGTATATGGCCTATATCTAGTAATACTTAGATTATTAGAAATTAAAGTTGAGAATGTATAAAAATATCTATTAATTCACTTTAAAATAATAATAAAGTTACTGCATCCTAACCTAACTAAAACTTTATGAAAATTAAATATCCTTTGCCAAGGCAAAAAGAAGTTAGAAGAGTGACATAATTTCACTTTTTTTTCAGATCTCTTTGAAGTCCCGTTTATTTATTGATTTAAAGGAAACTTCATGACTGACATGGGGCTTGAACTTACACCCCCAGATCAAGAGTCCAGTGCTCTACGAACTGAGCCATGCCCAGTTTCACAGGAGACAACTGGGATTCTCATATTTGATTCTGCATTCAGTCTCTTGTCGAATGTTGCCTTATCTTGGGGGGTTTTAGGGCAGGCTACCCCAGAATGTGCTACTTTGGCACGTGGATTATTTAGGCCTAAAAGCAATCAAGGCCCAACAGACTCAGGAAGAGCTTTTTTCCCCCTTCGTTGTCTAAAAGAATTTAGATAGGGGGCCAGGAGGGCAGTTATTACCAAAGTAACTTTTAGATCGAAAAGACCTACATGGCATGGAAGACATCTCTTTACCAAATGTCGGCTCTTTTCATCTTCCTGCAAATTGTCTTCTTCCCCTGTGAGAGCCCCTTCTCCTTGGCTCAGAATGGTATATAAGCCTCAATCATCTGACTGCTGAGAGAAACTCCTAAGTCTTTGTGGGTTCCTATAAGCACAAAATTAATTTTTTTTCTCCTGTTAATGTCTTCTTGGCAATTTAATTATTAGGCCAGTCAAAGAACATGGAAGGAAAGAAAGGATAGGTTTTCCACCCCTACAGGTTAAGGTGTACGAAGAAAATCTTGCCCCATACGGATATGTAGTTGAAAAAGGGGTGGGGATATTTTAGTGGTCTTTTCAGCTAACTGGATATTTGTACTGCACCCGAACTCCACAGATAGTAGTTTTTAAAGGTGAGTTGCAGTGTGGGATCTGAAACCATATACTACTCTGTTACATTAAAATGGGTTGGTCTATCTTGCTCTTTGAATAGTTCTATCACCCATATGTGATTTTGTAACATGCTCTGTTCATTTGGAAAATATTGGTTCACTGAGTTGTATGGATTCTCCAAATGTTAACACATTTCATTATATGATAGCCCCCAAATCACGTTCATTAACATCACCACCAATATCCTCGCAAAAATCTTTAAGTGTTGGTATGTGTTCAAACTCAGTATGGAAGATACAAGTTCTCCAAATTTCGGTTGTCACTTGAAAACCTAGAATTTGTCATTGGCATCTAATATTGTCGCTTGTTTTCCTTGAAGTGACTGGCTCACTTTATTTTTGAGAAAATGTCTCCTAAATATCCAAGTCTAAATAGCTGCTATGTCAGCATTCTTTCAAGTAAAAATGGTGTTCTATAAAAAAAGTGACAAGTTTAGCAATTCATGTGCACGAGTGTTTTTCCTTGAGACAACCGCTGTGTGTAGGGTATGCGGCCCAGTGCTTTCTGCTCTCCAAGTATGGTCTCTGGACCAGCGGCATCAGTGTCACCTGGGAACAGGTTCAAAAATACAAATGATTGGGCCCCACTCCTGACCTGCGACCCTCCACATGGTTCCGATTCCCTCTAAAGTTTGAGAGCCATTGTGGTCTTAGAGCAGCGGTTTTTGGTCTTGCTCTCGTAACAGAATCCTGCGGGTAGCTTGAACTCTGCAGTGCCTGGCTACCCGAGATCACGAAGTCAGAATCTTTGAGGGCGGGTTCTAGACTATCAGGATTTTCTTTTCTATTCTTTTTTTAATGTTTTATTTATTTCTGAGACAGAGAGAGAGAGACAGCGTGATCAGGGGAGGGTCAGAGAGAGAAGGAGATACAGAATCTGAAGCAGGCTCCAGGCTCTGAGCTAGCTTTCAGCACAGAGCCTGATGCAGGGCTCGAACCCACGAACTGTGAGATCATGACCTGAGCTGCAGTGGGACGCTTAACCCACTGAGCCACCCAGGTGCCCCTAGACTATCAGGATTTTCTCACGTCCCCCCGATGAGTCCAAAGTGCAGATGTTGCCTTAGATTGTCTATCTTAAACTGTTCTCAGCTGTGTTCTCATCTGTGCTGGACAGAAATGAAAAGTGAAAAAAAGTGAAAAGGGAGCTCTCGGACAAGTTCCTGGAGGGCTAATAACTAGCCTACTGGTGATGGGAGAAAAACCAGTGTGTTTTCAGACGCACTTTCCCATCTTGAATAACCTGGAAATCCCAAATGGTGAAAAAGAACATGTCCTGAGAGAACTCAGGTATACCTCAGATTAGTTAAGCCTCTCTGTTAGGGAAATGAAATCCTGGCGGGCCTGGGTCTCTGCCTTTGGTTACTCCTGCCCCCTCTTTGGCCACCAGGGCTTGGTTTTCTCCATAGCCTACATTTTTCCACTGACTGCCTTTGACTTAGCAGTTTTCACCCTTATTGGACTCAACATTTCCACTTTATAAGAAGTTTTTTTAACATACCTTTACCATCCTCAAATAAAACATATATATATAATGCAACCTACCTGTATATCATACATATATACACATATATAATGTCTGCACTGTCTTATAAAGGATAAATAAAAGTTAATTTATAATAAAAATTCATATTGCAATCTGTAAATTCTTGGGAAAAATTATGAAAACGTCAGGTGTTGGCATATGGATTTTATAAAAAAAATTTATTATGAAGAATGTTAAACACATGCTAAAGTAGGGAGAATAGTATTGTGATATTGAGACACACACACACACACACACACAAATATTTGTTTCCTGGCAAAGAGCTCCTAAAATCCTTGGACGTTTTTAAGGGAGGAGAGCAGCAAAGATGTCTTTTGTTAGTACGAATGAGGTGACTTTGGCAAAGCACCTGAGGATGGTGGCTGGTCACCAGAGGAACTAACGTGATTAGAGAGTTGGAACTTTCAGTCCCTCTGGGGAGGGGAGAGGTGCTGGAGGTGAATCACTTGCCGAGGGCCAGTGATTTAATCAGTCGCGTCTATGTAACACAGCCTCAATGACAAGGGCAGGGTTTGGAGAGCTGCTGTCTTGGTTGAACAGTTGGACACGTGGAGATGTGGGGAGAATGGCACCCCTGGCGAGGGCATGGAAGCCTTGTGCCCCTTCTCCATACTTTGTCTGGTGCATCTTTTCCATCTGATGATTCCTGAGTAACGTCCTTTTAGAGTACGCCAGTAATCTAGTGAGTAAAAGGTTTCTTTCAGGAGCACCTGGATGGCTCAGTCGGTTAAGCGTCTGACTCTTGGTTTCAGCTCAGGTCATGATTTTATGATTCATGAGTTCGAGCCCTGTCTCGGGTTCTGCATTGACCATGCAGAGCCTATTTGGGATTTTTTTCTCTGTCTCTCCCTCTCTTTTCCCTACTCCTGCTTGCATGCGCCTGCGCGCTCTCTCTGCTTCTCAAAAAAAAAAAAAAAAAGGGAAAAAGAAAAGCTTGTCTGAGTTTTGTGAGCCACTCTAGCAAATTAATTAATCAAACCCAAGGAGAGGGGCCTGGGAACCTCTAATCTATAGTCTGTCAGCCAGAAGCACAGGTGATAACCTAGGCTTGTGATTGTCATCTGAAGGAGATGGGGTGGGGACTCAGTCTTGTGGGACTGATCCCTTAACCTGTGGAATCTGATGCTGTCTCCAGGTAGATAGTGTCAGAATTGAGTTGAACTGTAGGCCCCTCAGCTGATTCGTGGAGAATGGCTTGGTGGTGTGGGGGAACCCCGCCCTTCCCCACCGTACACATATTGGAATTTGTTCAGAGTTATATTAAGTATAATGAACTACATGCTTAGAGTACCTGGCTGGCTCAATTGGTAGAGCATATGACTCTTGATCTCCAGGTTGTGGGTTCAAGCCCCACAATCCGAATGGAGTTTACATCAAAAAAAAAAAAAGGGGGAACTGAATGTTTAATGCCCAGCTTTATCAGTGATCGCCTATCAATAGCCATTCTTTTCATCCTTACCAATGAAATGTGACTCCGGGACCAGCAGCATCAGTGTCACCTGGTAGATTGTTAGGAATGCAAATTCACTGGCCTCATCCCAGGCTGCTGAATCAGAATCTCTGAGGTGGGACCCCCGCATGTGTGTGTTAACAATCTCTCCAATTGATTTGTAGGTCTGTCAAAGTTTAAGAATTATTGGGCTGTATCATATCCCTACCTTTTCAGATTATTTCAAGGTAGATCCCAGATAGTACCCGGATGTATTACTTCATCCATAATTATTTTAACTTAAAAAAACATAATCACATACCACTATATCACTTATAAAAGTTTAACTATAATTCCTGGATATAATATATTCAGAGTTTCAAATTTTTTCAGATTTTCATGTTTTGTTTTGTTTTTTACAGTGGATTTGTTTGTTGGAATCAGTTTAAACACTGCATTAAGTTGATATATCTCTTAAATCTCTCAATCTATGATTCTTCTCTTTTTTGTCTCCTACCATTTATTTGTTGAAGAAACTGGGTCATTTGCCACATAATTTCTCACATTCAGGATTTTGCTGTTTATGTTGCTATGTTGTCATTTTGTCATGTTCCTTTTATCTCTGTAATAGTTATTATAATCTGGCTGTTAGATCTAGAGGCTGGAGGATATCCAGGTTTGCTTTTTGGAGGGGCAGGAATATTTCACAGGTAATGTCAGGCCCTTTTCATTGCATCAGAGCAGAAAGCATATCAATATCTGGCTGTTTCTCTTTGTCTGGTATAAAGGTTGATTTGTGGGTTCAAGAGTGTTGACAGCATGATCTATCCTCTGTAAAAGTTTCCTATTAGCCTTTCATCTAATGGTCTTAGTAGACACTGATAACCATTACCTCAGTTATTATTTCATTAAGAGATGCAAAATGATGATATCCTAAGTTTTATCATTTTTTTCTGCATTTATTATTTGAAATCTAAAGAAATTTCTTCAGGGCACCTGGCTGGCTCAGTCAGTAGAGCATGCAACTCTTGATCAGGGCTGTGAATTCGAGCCCCACATTGGGTATAGAGATTACTTAAAATCTTAAAAAATTTCTTCATGTACCTGTATAGGAAATACAATTTGCAAGGAAAGGCAATGTAAGTGCTCAGTTTAATTCCCTTTACTTTATAAATTAGGCTTCATATAAATTCTTACTACAGATTTTTACTTTTGAGTGTCATTATGTTCTTGTGGATTTTAATATATTTGATATTTTTAATTCACTTCAGTCATTATTCATTATGATGCTAAAATTGGCTCATTTTGGGTCAGAGGGAACCTCTTCAAGTTGGCTCCTGAGTTCTTCCAACCCCACTTGAACAGTCTTTGCTGACTTCCTTGCTTTTGGGTATGAAAAAAAGATTTCAGGCTCATCTTATATTTCCCACCCCAATCCTAGGGTCAACTATTTCTTAAAGGAGACTTGGTTCTATAGGGAAGAATTTTCCTCCAATCATAGGCTTATTGGCTGAGACTCTGCAAATTTAGACAAAAGATAGCTTAGCAAGAGGAAGACAGAAGTTTATTAAAATGTGCATCATACAGCCAATCTTGTGGGAGTATTCAGTGATGAGTAACTCAAAAGGATTGGTTACAATTTGTAGCATCTTAGCAAAGAACAATAATTTTGTAGAGAAGTGACAAGACAGAGGAAAAGGACTTAGAGTTTCTAAGGATGGCAAATTGTGGGAAGGTACTTATGTGGAAACTAATGGTAGACAAGGGCTAGTTTTAGCAGAGATTCTTCCATATGATACTTCTGGTGCCTTCTTTGGGATGATAAAGGTCTGGAGTTGTCTCTGGTGACTGACTGATGCCTTTCCTGGTATATGGGGTAGGGGAGAGGTAGTGGAGGGGACACTTACAAGTTTTTTTTGTTTTTTGTTTTTTGTTTGTTTGTTTTGCCTGCTTTTAGGCAAATAGGGAAAGGGCAGAGAGTTATCTTATATCTCCTGTTTCTCATTTGTCTTCAGCTAAAAATTATCCTCTTTTTTTAAGTTTATTTTGAGACAGAGAGTGAGAGCAAGCACAAGCGGGGGAGGGGCAGAGAGGGAGGGAGAGACAGAATCCCAAGCATGCTGTGCACTATTAGAGTGGAGCCTGATATGGGGCTTGAGGTCCCGAACTGTGAGATCATGGCTTGAGCCCAAATCAGATGCTTAACCATCTGAGCCATCCAGGGGCCCCTATCCTTACTCTTAAATGGCATATTTTAGGGTGGCATATTTTGCTATTCTTCAGTTCCTTTTACAGGGAAATAAATTTTTAAGTCATAACCTGGGTGGTAGGAGTACTCATTCCAATAGCATTGGTTTTCTTAGGCCTCTTCAGTGGAAAGAGCTAGGAAATACATATTTTAAAAGAGAAAATTACATCTTAAGAACATACTAATGCTTCTAATTTAAACGTGAGATTACAGTGAGAGTATGTAAATTTTACTTCTTTCATTTCATACTTGTATATCTTTCCTCTAACACAAAAATTCATAGTTTTTTAATGATACTAATGTAATCACTTACTTGCTTTATCTGTATGTATGCATAGAACTATTTTCCAAACAATAATATCAGTATTAATAAAAACATAACTGAAGAAAGTTTAGGATTTTCTTGTTCTTTTCTGTCCTTCCTTTCTTACGTAAAAGGAATGCACTACATACCACTATTCTGTACCTTGATTTTTTTTTTAACTTACCATGTCCTAGATCATTCCATAACAACGTATAGAGTTATTACCTTTTTACAGCTGCATAATATTCCACTGTGTCGCTAAATCAAAATATATTTAAACCAATCCCCCACTGATGACCATATGGAATGAAAGAAATCTCATACTATAAACAAATATTACTGTAATGAATATCCTTGTATTTTCAAAATTTGATATTTTTGTCATGTTTTCCTTGGGATTGATTCCTAGAAGTAGGATTCTGGGTCAAAGGTAAAAATGAACTTTTAATTTTGCTAGATATTGCCAAATTCGCCTACAGAAGTTATACTGTTTTGTATTCCCACCAACAATGGGAAAGTGGAGAATTCCATATGCTTAAGTAATTTTAAATTTTAGAGAAAACAGTATTCAAAGGAATATTGTTAGCAATTTTATTTATATTTGTATTTTGAAATAAGTTTTCAGAAAGCATATTCATATATATACATGAGATAGGCACAAAATCAGATATAGGCATATGGTATTGGTGATTCAATATCAGTGTTGCTGCTGTTGATGTAGTTTTTCAAAATGGCAAAACAACTGGTAAAGGTCAAACAAAACAAACTACAGTTTTCTCCCAGTGTGGGAACATCCTTGCCTGTGTGATGATTTGGGGATTTGAACAACATGGGGAGAACAATGCTTAGAAAGCAGTGGAGTTGGCCAGTTATTGCTAAGTCGCATTGATACTGTGCAGAGAGAGAATGAGAAGCCAAGGGCTGTTTACAAACAGTTAAAGCCTACATGTGAGAGCAAGGGGACCTCTCTTGGAACTTAGAAAACACTGGGACAAGTTGGTCACCTTACCTTAGGGGCAAAATAGATAGGCAGCTTATAAGGGTGTAGCTTAACATCTATCATCAGAAGCAGGCAAGAATGGAGGGGCAGTTATCTCAATAAAAAGTCATAATATGTTGCCCGGTTCCTGAATTTGACCCATTTTTCAGTTCTGGAGTCCACTGAATACTTATTCCTAGGTCCCTAGGAGAGGGACTCTACAACACTGTCCAAAGTATATATTGTAATGATTTTTCATCATTCCCCAAAAGGACCCATTGCATTTACTTGAGTATGGCCTGTACCATGGGGGATGCCCACTGGAAGGGGAACGTCCAGTCATTTTAAGCAGCTTTGGACCTAGGTTCTGAGAGGAGTTTGATAACTGGAGATCCAAAGTGTTACCATCACACCATGGAGTCATGGGAGAAAGGCCAACCAGAAGCCTCTGAAATTGTTCCCCACCCCAGGTGACATAATAAAAAGTGATATTGTGTCCCAGGGTTGATGGTGGTGATTAGTGCCACTGGGCACTAATAGTGTGAATGTAGAACAGCAAGCTTAACCAAGTATTCATTCCAATTCAAGCTGTGTTGAACATGCTGTCATTGGTAGGGTAGATTAATAAGACCTCAGGTACATGCTATGTGGCCACTGATTTGGTGAATGCATTCTTTTATATTCCAATCAGAAATAAGGATAAGAAGCAATTCACATTCATGTGGAAGAGATCATATTTATTTCCAGCTTTGTCCAAGGACTATGTTAATTCTTCTACCCTCTATTGTCATACAGTCTGAAGAGATCTGGACTGTCTGTATATCCTGTAGAACATTACAATAATATACTGAGAAGTAGGAAGAATGAGAGGTGGCTTGTATGCTAGAGGACTTGATAAGATACATGCATTCAGAGGGTGGGAGATAAACCCTAAGAAGATTCAGTAACATTTTTAGAGGTCCAATAGTCAGTGGCATGTGGAGACATCCCCTCCAGAGTAAAAGACAAATTTCTGTGTCTTGCATCTCATACTCTAATGAAGTACAATGCCTGGTGGGCCTCTTCGCATTCCAAAAGCACAAATTCCACACCTAGGAATACCACTATGGCTCATATCCCAGGTAACATGGAAGGCTGCCAGTTTTAAGTGAAGCCTACATCAGCAATGGGCTCTGCAGCAGTGTGGCGTTTAAAGCAAGTCCCAGTAGGAAATCACAGTATAGTCCTCTGGGATTTTGGAGCAAGGCCAGGCTATCTGTGCAGAAGATTTTACTCCTCTCAAGAAACAGCCACTGGTGTGGTACTGGGCCCCAGTGGAGGCAGACAGCTTGACCATGAGGCAGCAAGTTACCACGTGTCCAGAAGTACCATAATAAGCTGAATTCTGTCAGACAAGCCCAATTATAGTTGATGGGGCCAACAGCAGTTCATCATAACATGCAAATGATGCATTCAAAATCAAATCCCAAGGCATGCATTAATGGCATAAGCTAGTAGCCCAACGCCCATATCACCCACTATATCAGCACCCCTCCCTCAGGCTATATGTCCAGCTAAGGGAGAAGAAAAAAGCTCAGGCTTGATTATGAATGGCCTGGTTTGATGTGTGGGTAGAAACTAAAAAATGGATGGCAGCACATCACAGCCATATTCAGTGGCATCCCTAAAAGACGGTGGAGAGAGAAAATCTTCCTAATGGACAGAGCTTCAAGCAGTATAGCTGGTCATCTACTTTATATGAGAGAAGTACCTGTGATGAGAATTTATATGGTTGTCTGGACAGTGGCAATGGCCTGGCCAGCTGGTCAGGACTTTGAAAGAAAAGGCTGGGAGAATGGAGACAAGGAGGTCTGGAGGAGAGGCATGGACCAGACAGAATAGCATGGTCCAAAGGATGAGGATTTTGGTATCACATGTTTATTCCAACCAGAAAGAATCAACCTTGGAAAAGGTATGGAACAACCAAGTAGATAAAAAGTTTCTACTAGTTGGTGTTAGCCACACCTTGCTATGGCTTATCCCAAAACCGGCACAGTAGGTACATGAGTGGAATGGCCATGTTTGCAGAGATAGAGGCTACATATGAGTCCAACAGCATGAATTCCCACTTACCAAGGCCAACCTAGCTGCTTCTCTCTCTGGAGGTCTAACTTGCCAGCAACAGAGACCAACACTAAGTTCCTCATAGGGCATTTTACTTGAGATAAACAAGCCATTTGGTGGCAAGTCAACAACACTGAGTGAGCCCTTTCCACTTTGGAGTGACCAGTAGTTCATCCCCACAGGGACAAACACCTATCTGGGTATGTGTTTGCCTATTTTGCCTACAGAGCCTCAGCCTGTACTACTATCTAGGAGCTTACAGAAGGCCCTATCCACTGGCATGGGATCTAACTCAACATAGCATCCAAACAGGGGAACCACTTCAGAGGAAAGGGGATGTGGGTTTGAAGCTCATGACCAAGGCATCTACTGGTTGTACCACCTACTGCACAACCCAGAAGCAACCAGGCTGATAAGAGCATTAGACAACCTACTGAAGGCACAGCTGAAGTGCCAGTTTAGACGCAATATGCCACAAGGACTGAGTGCCATCCTTCAGGATGCAGTATATACACTAAATCAGAGACCTCTGATTGGCAACCCCTAATAGGAAGAAAACATGGGTCCAGGAACAAAGTGGAGGGAGCGGAAGAGGCCCCACTTAACATCTCAATGAGTCACTGGGAAATTGCTTCCTGTTCCCACAACTCTGGTCCCCAAAGAGTATATTTTTTGTCAGGGAACACAACAAGAGTTCCACTGACCTGTAAGCTATGGCTACTGTTTGGGCACTTTGGACTTTTTGTGTCTAGCCACCAGCAGGCAAGAGGAGAAATCCCCATCTTGGCAGGAGTAAATGACCTAGACCCACAGGAAGAGGAAGGGCTGCTTTCACATAATGGACAGGGAAAAATACATGTGGACCCGACGTGATTCACTTGATGGTCTCTTGATATGTAATTAGAAGTATGGAAGGACATGTGCAGCAACCCCTGCCTGAGAAGGTTATAATTACCAATACATTCTCATAAGAAATAAGGATTTGAGTCACACCCAGGTGAGCCACTAGGACCAGCAGAGGTGGCAGGTAAAGGCCAGTAGGATGTGGAATGCGTAGTGGAGGAGGAGGATGAGTAGCAGTTGCAGCCCTGAGACCAACTGAGTGATGGGGTGTAGTTTGTCCCAGTAATCTCGGGAACAGCAGCTCAGGAACAGAATCTAGAGGAATCATAGAAGAGCTGCTCCCAGAACGTGAGTGGAGAAATGGATCAGTGTGGTATAAGGGGTCTTTTACAGCACTGCTCAGATCTTCAAGAGAGAACCTGCTGGAAAGACTGGAAAGGAAAAACAGAATTGAAGAAATTATGAAGATGATAAGAAATAATAGATGCAAATTATTCTAAAGCTGTAGAAATATCAGGAAATGATACCTATGAAGAAGATGAGGCAGATGACGAAGATGAAGGAACCAAAAAGGAATCCTTTGACAAAATGCCTCCAGCAGCAATTAAAAATGACATTAGTTTAGCTCTAAAAGTCAAGATACAAATGAAGAATAATGCCAAGACATTTCCTCCCAAGCTGGCCTATTCAGAAGTACCTGCTGGTCAAATAGAGAAACTAGTAAAGCATTTGTTAGTGTTGATATGAAGATTTTACATCATCTGCCAAGGTTTGCAGACCATCAACTAAAAAATTGGTTAGCTGTAATGCTAAATCTATGAATGCACATGAGGTTGATGTGAAGTGGGACCTCAAAGAGTCTGAACAAGAACCACAGGGGTGGATCTGTGATAAGATTATTGATACTCTAAGTCAGATGGTGCCACCTCTTTCAAATTTTGAGGCTGTCCCTCTTGACAACCATAAGCAAAACTTAAAAGATGCCATGCCATGTAGTTTCCCCGAAGTTCCCAAATGCCTTCTGAGGTCAAAAGAAAAAACAAACCCCTTGTAACTCAGAAATGTGAATACTCATGTAGCCTAAGAAGTTAATTCATCTTATATTCCATGTTGGATCTCAAATCTCAAGACTTGTCTCCCCAGATTTATTCTGCATCCAACTTTAACCTAGAAAAGAAAAAGAAAAAAAAAAAAAAGAAGAAAAAGCATCAAAATAATCACCTTGGCATGTTTCAGATGACGTTTATATCACCTTGTTCACTTGCTTTACAGGCATAAGTTTCTGGGTAGGGTGTCATTTTGTTTTCTTTAGAAAAGAGGGACACTTGAGTGGCTCAGACAGTTGAGTGTCCGACTCTCAATTTCAGCTCAGGTCATATCCCAAAGGTCGTGGAGTTGAGCTCCGCGTCACACAGTGCAGAGCCTGCTTGAGATTCTTTCTCTCTGTCTCTCTCCCATGCTTATGCTCTGTCTCTAAAATGAGCGAGAGTGAGAGAGAGAGAGAGAGAGAGGAAGATGAGGAGAGAGCAAGGGTGAGAGAGCAAGAGCACCTGCTGTGAGGCTTGTAGTTAGCTGACAGTCTTCTAGTGCCATACTTTGGGAATTCACCACAGCATTTATGCTACAGCCATACCTCCTTTGAATTTCTCCCCACTGATGGTACTAGTGCGAGGCCACACCTGCCCAAATTGGGACATGTCAAATGGGGATCTGTTTTTGCTCAGAAGCTCCCTACTGGCCTGGCTAAGACTTTCTCAGAGCTATAGGGCAGCCTGAGGCTCTTCCTACCTAACCTTCTTCCTTCTCTCTCTCCTTCCTTGTATAGCAGAGCTGCATCAGTCTGAAGGCACTCCTGGCCTACTTCTTCCTCTCTCCTTTATTTTAACAGCCATTCTCCCCAATAAATCTCTTGCACATCTAATTCTGTCCTGGTGTCCTGTTTTCCAAGGACCTGAACTGACCAAAGTCTCATGTACTGCAGGATGTTTAGCATTTCTGGCCTCACCCACAAATGCTGGTAGCACTGCCTCCCTAATCTTGAGGCAACTAGTGACATCTCCACAGATGGCCAAAATGCTTTCTGAACCATTCAAAGCATAGCCATCAGGGGGCGCCTGGGTCGCTCAGTTGGTTAAGTGTTAGACTTCATCTCAGGTCATGATCTCGCTGTTGATGAGTTTGAGCCCTGTGTCGGGCTCTGTGCTGATAGCTTGGAGCCTGGAGCCTGCTTCAGATTCTGTATCTCCCCCTCTCTCTGCCCCTTCCCTGCTCATGCTCTGTCTCTCACTGTCTCTCAATAAATAAAGCGTTAAAAATTAAAAAAAAAATAAAGCATCACCATCAGGATCACAAAATTTTAGAGCTAATAAAGCTTTTACGGATAAAAAAGAAACAGATAAGTTTAATGACCTCTTATTTTTTTTCTCCTTCTCCTACAGTGCCTTCACCTTCTTTTAAGTATTAATTATTGAATTCTTTTTTTTTTAAATTTTTTTTAATGTTTTTTATTTATTTCTAGGAGAGAGAGAGAGACAGCGTGAGCAGGGGAGGGTCAGAGAGAGAGGGAGTCACAGACTCTGAAACAGGCTCCAGGCTCTGAGCGGGCAGTCAGCACAGAGCCCGACGCGGGGCTCGAACCCACGAACCGTGAGATCATGACCTGAGCGAAAGTCGGACGCTTAACCGACTAAGCCACCGGGGCGCCCCTAATTATTGAATTCTTGTACCTCAACTGAAGCTGACAAACTTGAATAATGGGTTATAAGTACCAAAGAGGCTATATAGCATCAGAAGTTAGTGAAAAATTTAGGAAGTGATCAGTATCTGAAACTGAAGCTGGGGTGGGGGGGGGATCAGTTATGATAGATGAAATTAGCTGTATTAAGTAACCCACCCTTGGAATCGGCTGCAAATACATTGCTTTTGTGATTAGAGTGCTTTCTAGTTTCCATCAAGTCACAAGAAGGACAGTCTTAGAATGTGGAGGTATTGTGCAGTAATCAGTAGTAGGTAGCACAGTCTAAAAAAGATCCAAGAATATTAGTTCAGTCAACTGATAAATTTGTAGCAGAGATCATTTTTCACTTTTAACCTGATTCACCTCATTTATTGATTCCCTACTATGTCCCAAGAATTAAATTAAGCACAAGAGTATACAGTAGTAAACGAAACATTGTCCTCCCTTCAAAGAGCTTATGATACGGAGCATTCTTGATGGGAAAAAACCTGAGATATTACAATGGTTTGTGGCCCTCCAAAGAGCCACAGTATATAAACAGATGTACAGGATATCTGTGGCTTAAGATCTCATAGAGAGCAGGGGAGCGATTAGGAAAAAAAGTATTTTAACTGTCTCCTTCGGGAGTAAAAAAGGAAACTAAGGTTAAGAAACCTGACCTTAAGGAAAAAGAGAAAATATGAAGGGGATGAAAGAGAACAAGGAAGAAAAGTAGAATAGGAAATAGGAAAGTAGAAAGAAATAGGAAAGGAGAGAAGAGATGAGAAAAGGAGAAGGTATGTGAGATTTTAAGAAGACAAAAATAGTTTTGTCTACCACTGAGCCATATGACATATAACTTTTTTCCCTTGACATTCTGAAATACAAGCTTATTCCTCTACATTATTTCTGGCTCTGGCAACAAAGTATTAAATGTGAAAAGCAATACTAGAATGCCTGCTTTTTATTCAAAGAATTCCCATATTCTAGAGCATTCTTGTCTTGCTCAAAATTTCCAAATGTTCTCACTTCTTTTTTCATCTAAATTTAAACTTGTGAAACAATTTCCTATTAAGTTTCTAAGGACCCCATTGTTCCACTTTCTTGGAATGTGAATGTTGTTAGCTCCACAATATTGAAGACTTCAGTTCTATAGCAATTATTTTTTTTCATTTACCTGCCATAGTAGACAGATCCATTTGTTGTTTGATAGCTTATCAAGCATTGCAGCAGTTTAGATTTATCCCTCAGGATCCTATATCTGCGTTTATTCTGAGTATGGGTGCATTTAGCAACTTTCTGATTACTAGTTGGATTTCCAATACTATGTTGAATAAAAGTGGTGAGAGTGGGCATCGTTGTTTTTTTCCTGATTTTAGAGGAAAAGCTTTCAGCTTTTCACTGTTGTGCTTGTTGTTAACTGTGGGCTTGTCATATACGGCCTTTATTATGTTCAGGTACATTCATTCCTTCTATACCCACTTTGTTGAGATATTACTAGCTACAGTGAGTTATTATTCATAAATTAATTTTTATTAACTTGTAGGAGTTCTTTTTATATTTTTGATACAGTTCCTTTGCTAGATACATGGTGGCGCATATTTCTCAGTCTGTAGTGTAATGCTATCTTTGAAGAACAGAAATTTAAATTTTCATGGAAGTCCAACTTGTCAAATTTTTCTTTTATGATTAGTGCCTTTTGTATCCCATGCAGGAAATATATACCTACTCGAAAGTTATAAAGATGCTCTTCTATGTTTTCTTCTAGAAGGTTTATGGGTTTTATATTAGGCCTTTGAAGCATCTTTAATTAATTTTTTTTAAATGTTTTATTTATTTTTGAGATAGAGATAGAGACAGCCTGAGCAGGGGAGGGTCAGAGAGAGAGGGAGACACAGAATCTGAAACAGGCTCCAGGCTCTGAGCTATTCCTCAGCACAGAGCCCGACACGGGGCTTGAACCCACGGACCGTGAGATCATGACCTGAGCTGAGGTCAGACGCTTAACCGACTGAGCCACCCAGGTGCCCCCCTTTAATTAATTTTTGTATATGGAGTTAAATGGGGCCTAAGTTCTTTAAAAAAAAAAAAAAAGGTACCCAATTGTTTTAGCAGTATTTTTTAAGACAACAGCAACAACTTTCACATTTAATTGCTTTAGTGCGTTAGTAAAAAATGAAATGACTGTATATGTGGCATTCTATTTGTAGACATGAAGGTTTATTTTCTAGCCTATCCTTATGCAGCAACACACTATCTTGCTTATTATAACTTTATAGATGTTGTAGTCAGGTAATAAGTCTTCTAACATTGTCCTTTCTACATACTATGTTGACTATTCTAGGTCCTTCAGCTTTTAGGATAAATTTTATTTTTTTTAAGTTTATTTTTTAAAGAGAGTGTGTGAGAGTGAGTGGGGAGAGGGCAGAGAGAGAGAGAAAGGAAGAGAGAATCCCAAGCAGGCTCCCCACTGCCAGTATGGAGCCTGATGTGGGGTTCAAACTCATGAATTATGAGATCATGACCTGAGCTGAAATCAAGAGTCAGATGTTTAACCAGTTGAACCACCCAGGCACCCCTAAGATAAATTTTAAAATTACTTTGTCTATGCCTTAAAAAAAATGCCTCTCCCCAAAACCAAACCAGCAAAAAAAACCTGCACAAAATCCAAAAGAGCCTGATGAGATTTTGATAGGGATTGAACTGAATGTGCAAATCAGCTTAGGAAGAATGGAGAGCTAATGATAGAGTCTTCCCATTCATAAATATGACATATTTCTCCATTTTTTAAAAAATTTCCCTTCACTATGTTTTGTGGTTTTTGTTACAGAGGTCTTGCACATCTTTTGTCATGTTTATTCCTAGGTTTCTAATATTTTTGGTAACATTATAAATGGTATTGCTTTCAATTTCATTTGTCAATTGTTGCTGGTATGTAGAAGTAGAATTGATTTTTGTATATTGACCCTGTATCCTAGGACTTGCTAAATTATTAGTTCTAGTATCTCTTTTGTATGTTCTATAGGCTTTTCTATGTATACAATCATGTTGTCTGTGACTACAGTTTTACTTTTCTCTAAATTTTTTATTGATATAATCCATATACCATAAAATCCACTCTTTTCAAGTATGTAATTCAGTGGTTTTGCAGAGCTGTGCAACTTCATCACTTTCTAATTTCAAAATATTTTCATCACTCCAAATATAACCTAACAGTTATTCCCCCCTTGTCCCCATCCTTAGCCCCTGACAACTACTAATCTATTTTATTAATCCCTATGGATTTGTTTATTCTGGACATTTCATATATGTGGAATCATACAATACGTAGCTTTCAATTAGCATATAATGTGTTCAAGGTTCATCCAGGTGGTAGCATGAATCAGTACTCCATTTTTATAGCTAATATTCCATTGCGTAGATATATTACATTTTGTTTATTCATTCATTAGGTGATGTGGTTTGGGTTGTTTCTACCTTTTGGGTATTATGAATAGTGTTGCTATTAATATTTGTATACAAATTTTTGTATGGCTGTGTTTCAAATTCACTTGGGTATGCACCTAGGAGTGGAATTGCTAGGTCACATGGTGACCCTCTGTTTTAATCTCTTGAAGAACTGCCAACCTATTCCCAAAGCGCCATTTTACATACCCCTAGTGGGTATGAGGGTTCCTGTTTCTCCACATTTTCACTAATGCTTTTTATTGTCCATCTTTTTAATTATAGCCAGCCTAGTGGGTATAAAATGGTACTCATCATGGTTTGTATATTTCCCTAATGACAAATGATGTTGAACATCTTCTCATGTGCATATTGGCTATTTGTATATCTTCTTTGGAGATATCTCTATTCAAATCCTTTGTCCATTTTCAAATTAGCTTGTCCTTTTATCATTGAATTGTAAGAGTTCTTTTTCTTTATGTATTTTGAATACAAGTACTTATATGATTTTCAAATATTTCCCCCCATTCTGTAGATTGTCCCTTCACTTTTTTTCCCATATTCAACTGTTTATTCCATATCACTTATCAGGGAGGATGAAACCTGATTGTGAACAGTTGAAAGAAAAATATAAACACATTTTTAAAAAAGTGTTTAAGTAATCTCTACACCCAACACTGGGCTTGAACTCACAACCCTGAGATGAAGAGTCACGTGCTCTTCCAACGGAGCTAGGCTGGTACCCCCAAAATATAGTTTCACACAATATCCAGCCATCAATTTGGATAGTTTTACAAGTACAATATGATACAGAATATGATGAAGGAAACTGAGCCTGCTAAGGCTTTAGAGCATAGAAGGCTCAAGAAGAACATCATCACTTGGATTAACAAAATCTAAGTGCTTTGAACTGCAGGCCATTCTCACATGTCTTTCATTTCAGGGATGAGTTCTGATGTGGAGTGTCATGATTCTGTAGATTTCTGCTTGCTCACTAGCCCTTTCTCTTTGTGGGTAAACTGTTCTTCTTTAAGGTGTGCTCACAGGAGCAGTGCAGGCGCAGGATGAAAGCAGCAAGGTAGGGGAAAGGCAGGACCAGAGCGGGGTCAGGATGACATTTTGCTGCTAACCCCACAGGGGAGGGACTAAGATAGCTGTTTCCTGAACCACACAGCCTGGCCTAAGCGGGGCAGCCCGTCTCCATCCTCCACCTTCTGTCAGCCTTGCCAGACCTCCCCTGCTTCAAGGGGAGTTCACCTTAAAGGCTGAATGTGAAAAAAGTGCAAGGCTGGGGCCTAAGCCACCAGCACCCACAGGGCCTCCAACTTAGAGGTCAGGTCCCAGGAGGAGGCTGCCACTCCACTCTGGAAACCACAGCAGTGAGGAATGTGGGCCACTGTTGCCAGAAAAGCTGGAAATCCAGATGTATATATAAGCCCTCAACTCCAAAAGGTTGCAATTTATTCATGTTCTGGCAAAAACATTTTCAGGAGTAATGTAAGTGCGTAAAACTAAGCCAGAGCAGGCCGACTGTGGACTGTGCCCCCCACGCCTGCAGCCTGTCTGCCTCCTGTTTTCATGTCCACATCAAATCTCTCTGAGGCACACGAATCTGAACTTCTGGTGGGGGGTGGGGGTGGGTCTTGGTTCTTCACAGGAGAGTTTTTGGATTTTTTTAAAAAATATTTTTATTTATTTCTAGGAGAGAGAGAGAGACAGCGTGAGCAGGGGAGGGTCAGAGAGAGAGGGGGACACAGAATCTGAAGCAGGCTCCAGGCTCCGAGCTGGCAGTCAGCACAGAGCCCGACGCGGGGCTCGAACCCATGAACCGCGAGATCATGACCTAAGCGAAAGTCGGATGTTCAACCGACTAAGCCACCCAGGCGCCCCTTTGGATTTTTTTAAGGCTATAAAGTAGTAGTCTGTCTTCTTTCTTGTTCTTTGGGATATTTTTCAGGCTTTTTTTTTTTTTTGAAAGAGAAAGAGCAAGTGGGAGGGGCAGAGAGAGAGAGAGAGTGAGACAGCGAGAGAGTGCGAGAACAAACTTTAAGCAGGCTCCAAGCCCAGCCCAGAGCCTGATTTCATGACCATGAGATCATGACCTGAGGTGAAATCAACAGCCAGACCCATAACCAACTGAGCTACACAGGCGTCCCTCCTTTTCAGTCTTCAGATAAAAGGATACTTCAATTGGCGGCAGTCCTTGTCTCAGGTTAAAATATTGCACTTGCGCACGTATTACAAAGATAGTACCAAATCAAACTCAGTGAGGGAGCCACAAATAGGGGGTAGAGAATTCTGAAAAACCAAAGTAATACCTGAGAAGCAGAGCAGTTTTCCTCTGGCATCTCTGATGCCCACACTCCGTTGCTCCGCGCTCCTTGGGCAACTGGCAGGGCCTGCTTCCCAGCCTTCTCGACCTCTACCATTTGATGTCTCAGCTGACAGCAGGGAGCCCTGGCCCTGGCACACGGGGTGCAGGGCTTCCTAGACCGCGGGGGAGTCGGCCACGCCTGGGACAGCTGCTGCATGTGGGCGCTGGTCTGAGGGGCCGCACGGGGATGTCAGCACAGATGCCTTTCATGTGCCACAGCAGTGCCTTTTCTGTATGCTGATCCTCGGTCTGGGCTTAGCCTCTGATCCATCGGAGCACTTCCACAAAGTGGTATGGGAATGTGCCCTTCTTGTTTCAGAACCACATTCTGGATGTTTTGAAAGCAGCGAAGTGTAACAGAACCTCCTCGTTCTTTTCAAGGGTGATCTCCTGGAAGTCTTTGCTCCTCAGGGCACGACAGGTGACCTCCCCCATGTTGTCGAACAGCTGCTTGGCTGCATGTCTGACGATGTGTACCAAGTACCTGCTGGAGCTGGGTCCATCACAGTGCCTTACCTTCCCTCCTTCGTGCCTCAAACAGTGTCCCTGACAGCATCTTTTCAGTAACGGGTCACTTTGCGCCATCGGAACAATTTCACCTGAGGTTAATACTCTGTGAGAATCCTAGGAACCATGTGAAGCTGTGGGAGAATCTTCTCAAAGGGTCTCTAGTTTCTTATCTTAGCAGGGGGCCACAGTTATGTGACAAATCTTGTCTGGGAACGGGTCCTGCCATCTGGCGAAGTAATCCTTCACCAGAGAGCCCGTGATCTCCTGAGGGGATTTGGTGGTGTTGAGGTGGGAGGTGGGGCGACAAGTGTTCTGAGTTTGGGACCCAGCTGGGATTGGTGGAGATGAGCATGGATAACGCAGGCTCTTCCTCACTGTGCTGGTGGTACTGAGGCAGATTCCTTTGGACTCTCCAGGATGCTGAAATCCATAGCTGTCGTTTTATCAAAGACAGTACACCCCAAGACTTTTGAGGAAGCCACAGAGCCTTCTGGATGTATCAGTTACACTGAGGCAGAATTTAGCAGCAAAATAAGGCAGAGACCGAGGGCACATTGACCCTGCCAGCACATTGTGCTGTGAGATAACACATTTCCTATTAAGTTTCAGAATTTAAAAGAAGTCCTTTGTGTTCTGTTGGGAAACCTGGATCCCTTCTTCCAGTCACACAACTGTCACATTCTAGGCAGTTACTCAGAAATATCTTGGCATTGGCCAACTTATGGAATTCTCCCTTCTTCCATGTGCAGTGCTCACACTTCATCTGGAGCAGGGCTGGTGGGGGGCCAGGGCCCAGCACCAGGAGATGCAGTCTTTTCACTTTCTTGATAGTCGTCTTTGAAGCAAAAAATTTTTAATTTTGATAAAGTACAATTTACCTGTTTTCCCCCCTTTTGGTGTTTGTGTTTTTGATGTCACATCTAAGAAACCATTTCCTAATCCAGTACCATTAAGATTTATGGCTGTTTTTTTTCCCGAGTTTTGTTTTTAGCTCTTACATTTAGATATTTGATTTGTCTTAACATTTGCAAATATGAGCCCAAGTTCATTCTTTTCCATGTGAATTTCCAGTTTTCCCAACATCGTACTTGAAAAGACTCTTCTTTTTTTCTATTGAATTGCCTTGGCACCTTTGTCAAATCAACTGACCATATATGTAAAGGTGTATTTCTGGACTCTGGATTACAGTTCACTGATCTATATGTCTACATCTACATATCTATGTTTTTGGCAGTATAATTGTGTTGATTACTCTAGTTTTGCTGTAAGTTTTGAAATCAGGAAGCACAAGTATGTCCAATCTTTATGCATTTTCTTATCGTTCCATTACACTGATTAGGACCTTTAACATAACCCTGAATAGAAGTGGTGAGAGTACACTTTTGTCTTATGTTGCTTCTGACTTTAGGGGGAAAAGATTTAATATTTCACCATTAGATTTTTCAAAGATTGTTGTTATAGTGAGAAAGTTTCTTCCTATACTTAATTTGTTGAACGTTTTTTGACATGGATTTTCAATTTTGTCAGATACTTTTTCTGCATCTACTGAAACCATCATTTTGTTTTTCTCTTTCATTCTGTTAATGTGGTGAAGTACACTGACTTTTCAATGTTAAACCTCATCTTCCTTGGCCATGACATCTACTTGCCAATACTTCATTAAGAATTTAAAAATCTATATTCATGGGGGATATTGGTTTGTAATTTTCTTGTAAAATGTCCTGGTCAAGTTTTTTTTTTTTTTTAATTTTTTAATGTTTCATTTTACTTTTTGAGAGAGAGAGAGAGAGAGAGAGAGAGAGAGAGAGAGAGAGAACATGAATGGGGGAGGAGCAGAGACAGGGAGATACAGAATCCGAAGCAAGCTCCAGGCTCCAAGCTGTCAGCACAGAGCCCAAGCGGGGCTAGAACTCATAAACTGTGAGATCATGACCTGAGTCAGCGCTTGACTGAGCGACCCAGGTGCCTTGTCCTGGTCAAGTTTTGATATCAGCATTATACTGGCCTCATAAAATGAATTTCAGTGTTCATTCCTGCTCTGTTCTCTGAAATATATAGGATTGATACTTTATCTTCTTTAAAAGTCTGATAACATTTATTGGAGTAGCCATCTGGCTCTGGAGTTTTCCTTGTGAGAAAGTTTTTGATCAGAAATTTCATTTCTTTAATAGATATTGGGCCATTTAACTTTTCTTTTTCTTCTTGTGTCAGTTATTTTTGTATTTTTTCATGAATTTGTCCTTTTCACTTAAGTTGTCAAATTTATTGAAAAAAATCCCTTTAATATCTGTATAATTCATTAGCATTTGGACTACACTGAAATTAAAATTTCTGCATACAAAATAAAGTAGATGACAAATAATGAATCGGGAAAATAAATATATAAATATGGCAGAAAAGGGTATATATTGTAGGAACAATCTAGTGACGGAGAAGGAATTACAATTCATTGTAACAAATACCATGAGAGGTACACAGAGAACACATAGGAAGAATACCCAGGCCAATTTAGGGAGTCAATACCATGATGTCCAAATGATGAGTTTTAAACTTGAGGTAAATTAATATAATCAAATTCATGGACACTTAAAAAGCTGAGAATTTAGATCCCAGATATAATTACTTCACATTGGTTATCTACTTATGAGCATCTACAGTCAACCGGTGCAGGGGACCAGCCTCTGCAAGCCAGGGTTGGCCCGAAGAGTGATGGTTGGCGTCGGCGAAAGAAGACACGGAGCCAGCCTCTTCAGGTGGACTGCTCAAATTTATTTTTCAGCTTAGGGTCTTTATATAGCAAATTCAAACGATCATGCTTAAACAATTTACATTTTTTGAGTACAGTCATAGGACTTAACATTTCTAAGTTTTCTTGGCAACAGTGACTTCATGGTACGTAATTTCCACTTCAACCGGTAAAATTTAACCAGGTAGTCATAACAAAGTTTTACATATTCTTTACTACGTATGACAGGGTATCTAAGGATAAGTGAAGTATATTGCCAGAATACATGAGATCACAGTGCCCTTTAATTGTTTCAATTCAGTGGGCATGCAAAAACAGGATATACTTGTACCCGCGGTTGTAGGTAACAGACTCTCACAACCCCTTACTAAGAAAGAACAATGTTAACATTTATCATAGATGACGTATGGAAATGTTTTACGTGGATCAACTAGAATTTGGTCTCTGCATTTACCAATCTCATTCTTTGGCCAGAACAATCCATAAGTTGCCTTACAGGCTTGAGGTCAGCAGGCAAATATTTCTCTAACACTTTTTTGAGAAAGTCCTCCACATTTAGTTAGTCTTGTTTTTGTCTCTGCTTATGGCATAATATGTATTCTTACTGGCAATTAGACTCATACAAGGAAAATGAATTCTAGGTCTCTCATAGACCCAATGCATACTGGACTGTCTCCAATTTTGCTAATTGCTACAATACTTATTAGACAACATCTGATTGAGGGGGCAGACATGATAGTTAGGTACATTCCATTTTGGAGGAAGGGGGGAACTTTGGGTGATTCTGGTTTCATATTAACCCTACAATAGACTAACAGCAGAAGTGAGAGTAAAAGGTACAGACAAAGTAGAGAAGAAGAATTCTTCCGGGGGTTCTTCTGACTGCATTGCAGTCTTTTCTCTAGGCCTTGCCATCAGGGATGATCTGCGCAATCCTTTCACACAGGTGTTTCCCTGGGCCTTACCATCAGGGATGACCTGTGCAGTTTCGGTCTCTGGCAAACCGGATCCCCTTTTCACAGGCATATCCTTAATTAAAAATAAGATTTTTTTTTTGTATAAATGGTAATACATTATAAAAAATTCAAACAAGATAGAAAAGTCCAAAAGACAAAATAAAAACCTCTTGCATTTTGGCCAACATCCTTCCAGATCTTTTTGTATACTTGTATCTACATATATCCGCATACATATTCATGTAACAATAATGCTGTTCCTGCTGATTTATATTGTTTTATGGGGGGGGGTGAACCTATATGCTATGAACATATTTTCATGTAAATAAATATGTATCATTGTTTTTAATGGCTTAATTAATTCCATTGTGCACACTAGAGTCCTAGCGATGGCACTTACATTGTTTCTAAAAGCACCTATTACAAAAAAGGAGTAAGGAACATACATATGGATGTTTACTTTTTGTTATTTTCCTTAGAAGGGACTAGAAAATGAGACTTTAGGGCAAAGGTTAATGAAATTTTGGTAAATAAGACTGTCCCAGTTTCTTTTTTTTTTTTTTTAAATTTATTTCTGAGAGAGAGAGGCAGCATGAGCAGGGGAGGGTCAGAAAGAGAGACACAGAATCTGAAGCAGACTCCAGGCTCTGAGCTAGCTGTCAGCACAGAGCCCGACACAGGACTCAAACTCACAAACCTGAGATCATGACCTGAGCCGAAGTTGGACACTTAACCGACTAAGCCACCCAGGCGCCCCAAGACTGTCCCAGTTTCAACTTTAACACCAATAGTACACAATATAGTAATTGTAACCCTATATCCCTATGTTTCTCTAATGGACAAAAAGGATGTTTGGAATGTTGAACATCTTTTCATTTGTTACAGAGGTTTGTTTTTCTTGGTTTAAAAATGTCCCACTGGGATGCCTGGGTAGCTCAGTTGGTTAAGCAAAGGATCTCGGCTCAGATCATGATCTTGCAGTCTGAGTTTGAGCCCCGCATTGGGATCTGTGCTGACAGCTCAGAGCCTGGAGTCTGCTTCAGATTCTGGGTCTCCCCTTCTCTCTGCCCCTCCCCTGCTCATGCTCTCTCTCTAAAAAATAAATATTAAAATTTTTAAAAAAAATGTCCATTGATTTCCTTTGCTAATTTTATTGTGGTGTTTTAAAAATCGATATTCTATAAACTCCTTATATATGAGGAATATTTTTCCCTTTCCCACATGATACAATTTATTTTCCATTCATTCATGAATTGTATATAGAATATTTCAATCTTTATGTAGTTAATTTTTACCAAATTTTTTTTGTTATGGTTTCTGGTTCTTGTTTCATACTTAGCAAAGGTCTTTCTCAGCTCGAGATTATAAAGATTCACCTCGATTTTCTTGTAGTACTTTTAGGGCTTCATTCTGTACATTTAAATTTTTGATTCATGTGGTACTTGTTTTTTTTTTTTTTATATATATTTTTATTTCTAGGAGAGAGAGAGACAGCGTGAGCAGGGGAGGGTCAGAGAGAGAGGGAGTCACAGACTCTGAAACAGGCTCCAGGCTCTGAGCTGGCAGTCAGCACAGAGCCCGACGCGGGGCTCGAACCCACGAACCGTGAGATCATGACCTAAGCGAAAGTCAGACGCTTAACCGACTAAGCCACCCAGGCGCCCCCATTTGGTACTTATTTGACAAAAGAGGTAGATAAAAAGCCTGTCCCCAGTGGTTCATTATTTCTCAGATAATCTTTTTCCCACTTAGCAGTGATTTGTAGCATATAGGTTACTGATGACCAGCAAGACTTCCGAGTCCAGCCTTCCTAGCTTCAACACTTATCAGTGATGGCTCTCGGTAATGTAAAATCAAGATAATAACTGCAGCTATCTTAGGGTTAAATCGTAGACCCTGAAAAAGTGTTCTGGTACTTGACCCCTAATACTCAGCAAATTAAACACTCGTACGTGCATAGCAGTTTGTTTCTGGATTCCATATTCTGTTCACTGATATTACCTCCCATATCTTTGTGATCCATGTGTTGACACTCCATTACCCAACTCAAGTGTTCCATCTAATGGCTCCCCTTTCCTCTTTTCAACAAAAAAGTTCCTATCTGAGTTGTCTTTCTAGTCATAACTAGAGCCCGAAAATGTTGCCCTTGAGGGTAAAAAGCTGTGCTTCACAACGCAGTGAGAACCGAAACCCCAAACCAAGGGAGAGTGTCAATTTCTTCTACCAATATTCGTAAAGGCTGAAACCCTACCTCATTTCAGGTGTTGGCATGTAAGTGACGCTCTCAAAAAACTAGTAGCTTCTCTTCCAACTCTAGTTTACAACCTTAAGGCAAATGGTTCACAATGTCACCCCCAGCGGGCCCTGACTTGAGGGGACTAGTTAAGGTCTGGAGGAGAACGCGAGGGTAGGATTCACCGCGGGGCCCTGTCCTGACCTGGCTGTTGCCTCCTGGCAAACTGAGCCGACTCCCCACTTCGGGGCTGATGCCCCAAGACTGACGTCGCAGGCAGGCGACTCCTGGCCCCATTAAATCTACACAAGCGGGGACGAAGGCGGGAGGGCGTGGCGGCATAACCTCATCGGAGTTCTCAGAGCCGCAAGAGTGTGAGAAGAGCCGGCAGAGGGAAGGAGAAGCGGGAAAAGGGGACCCCCCCACCACCCCCGCGCCAGAGACGTTGCGTTGCGAGGAAGCAAGGGAGATCGGCTTCCCACTCAACCGCGCACTTCACTCTGGCTCTTTGAAGCAAGTGCCCGGTCTCGGATTTTCGGTTCCTTTCGGCTCACGGGATCTCTGCGTCCCAGCGGCGTATCGTAGCGCCGCCTCAGCCCCGGCGTTCCCGCCTTCGCTGGTCGCTCCCGCCACAGTTCCGCTCGCCTCCTCCCTCTAACGGCCGCTAGCTGGGGCCGGCGTCCGCGGCGTCGGTGACGTCGACGTGGGGGCGGGACTTCCTGCTTCGCGCGCTCTTAGGTCTCGAGACTCAGTCGGCCCCGCTGGGCTTGGGGGCGGCGGGCGGCAGCCGGTGGGCTGTGGGTGGCGTTTCCACCGGTCCGCGGCTATTGGGCGGCCCCGCTACCCTGAGAAAGCCCGTTCGCCGAAGTGGAGCGAGGCTTTTCACCGCCGCCGCCGCCCTCTCTGCCCTCCGAGCTCTCCCAGGATACCTCAGATTTCCCTGGAGTCGGGAGCTCGAGGGGCGCGCTCGGCCCTCCTTTTGCTGCTGCTCCTATTCAGCTTGCGCCGCGAGCGGCCGCCGGCCGGGCCAGCACCTCGCGTGTGGGACCGCCTCCCTTAGCCCCAATGCCCGTGCGAGAAGAGTTGAGTGGGTGCCCGTGGTTGGAGCTGTGCAGGTGTCCCCCGGTGGCAAGTGTGGCCACAGCACCGAGCGCTGTTAAGTTTTATGCGCGCACGTTGCAAGGACTGTGTGTGAGTCTGGTAGGTAACCTCTTTTTATGGGGACGCTGTGTTGTCCGTAGTGTTGGAATACACTCCTTTTCTTCACAACTGGCCCTTGAATTTTTTGTCGTTACTACTTTTCCTGTAAAGTAATTGGAGCGGGTGTCAGAAACGTAGGCTGTGAGACGTGTTCTGGAGCCAGTTAAGTGCACGTGAAACTCTGTGGAGCTTTTGTAAAACCTCTTTTTCTAAAAAGTTCATTTAAGTAATCTTTAAACCCAACGGTGGGGGGTGGGGGGTGGTGGAACTCACGACCCTGAGATCAAGAGTCCGCCCGGAGAGAAGCGTAGCATGCCCCCCCCCCCCCCCCGACTGAGCCCGCCAGGCGCCCCTTTATGGAGCTCTTTGATGCACCCCAGAAGGTGCCAGGTAGTAAACTGGCTACGTGTTGTGATACCTCCACTTTAATCTGAGATGAAAAAACTATGTTACCATTTTCTGTGACCCTGCAGACGAATTTAATAGCGATATTTGGCAGTCACTTCAGAGAGAACGTCTAGACTGTGTAAATGAATGCCGGGCTTAAATGGACACTGTGATAAACCCTTGCAGTCCAGCTTCTGTCTGTAATAAATGGGCACCTAGCTTTTAAAAATGCCCATTGCTACGTATGTTTAGAGCCTTAAGTTACGTTATTATGAAGCTGTTTCAGTAAAAGCTCAAAGATGTCTAGGATGGCAAGAAACTTGTTCTTAATCTCTTATATATACTATACTTGAAAGTGTTTAGATCGAGCACAAAATGCGGAGTTTTAAAACTGAGTAGGTTGTTAAAGCAGTGCTTCTGTTACCAAGCAACATCTCTGTAAACAAGTCTAATATTCAACTAGAATATAATTAAATGTATCTATCCTACAATTATTTGGATTCAGAATTCTGTAAATTCATGGGTTTAGCCTGTAGGTGGTTACAGTTAATACACACCTTCTTTACTGAGGTTTGATTTCAAACTCATTTTGTGTGGAATCACTAGAATGATTTGAATTTCGGTGTCCTACAGGACTCTCCAGAGAGTTGCAAATGGATTTGAGTTATCCTTTGGTTATTTAGAACAGTTTATGCCTGGTATTTCCTTTCTTTTGAATACTTTCTAACCAGATGAAGGGTGCAGGTTATATTCAGAATTTTTTTTTTTTTTAAATAGGATAATACCAACTTAGGGTTACATAGAGTATTGGGAGATTGAAACAATATCCACAAGTGGTTTTTAAGCCTTGGTTGAGCCAATAACCTCAGTCTTTCTCCACCCACTGAACCCTTAATGATATAATTTGTAGGACTGTATGCAGGTAGTATACACAGCACTTTTTCATGACTTTTTTTTGAGTGTTGTAACCTTTTAAGTATGTAAGGAAGGAGGGGAGAACGTTTGAGACACTATGAGACTGAGTGACTTCTTTGAAATCAAACTATTGGTAATGGGAATTGGAACTTGAAGTTTAACGTTCTCTACATCATGTCCTTTCTGCATTACAAAATATTTTGACTTAATTTTAGTCTCCTCCCCCCTTTTCTTTTCCACATGCTGATGTTGAAGTAATGGAATATTCAAGTGTCGGACAAGACAAGCAGAGAAGAAAAATCCAGAATGACTCACGTTGTATGATAAAATCCTTAGTAAGCATAAGTCTGAATTTTGTCATGGGAAGTTCTAATTCCAGAAGCTTAGAAGAATGAAATATTAACAAAATGATTAGTTAATTGTCAGAATTCTTTGTGTGTGTTTTTTCTAGGTACTGTCTCTGCCTAAAGTAAATGGGTTTTATTTTAACTTTGTCATACATAATGTATTAGGCTCAGTAATTAAATTTTGTCAGATTGTCTAATCTGTATGTACTTTTAGGGAATGTGTATATGTATCTGTAAAAAAAAATTCCCAAAGTGCTCTTTCCTACTGACTAAATTTCCCATTTCTTAATTTGAACTCTTTAAAATACATCTCAGTCTGCCTTTTCACAGACTTTTCACGTCATGTTCTTTATAGAAAAGCTATGCTATGTCAAGAATGGTTTCCTTACTTATCATCTAGACCTACTATGTGCTTTTTCCCTCCCTTCCTAGTCTTCATGTCTTTTTGCTTACCTAACCTGATTTCTTTCCTTCTTTCCCATACAATTCAACTCCACCATAATCTTTGGAGGGGAGGAAAAGTTCTCTCTCTCTTAGAGTCTCTCACTGTCCTAAGAATTAAATGGACATAAAACATTAACAGAGAAAAGCATACAAGTTAAAATTTTTTTTTACATTTACTTGGGGGCCTTCACAGGAGAATGAAGACTTGATGTGACCAGAGCAGAAAGCTTTTATGGGGTTTGTGTTTAGAGTAGTAAATTGTGGAGAAGTGACTAGGGAGGTAAAGGTTAGTTTAATAAGGCTTATTTGTACAGATTTCTCAGCTTTTTAAATTTAAATTAAAATTTTTTTTAAACATTTGTTTATTTTTGAGAGACAGAGAGCAAGTGGGGGAGGGACAGAGAGAGTAGGAGACACAGATTCCAAAGTAGTCTCCAGGCTCTGAGCAAGCTGTCAGCACAGAGCCCGAAGCAGTGTTCAAACCCACAAACTGTGACATCATGACCTGAGCCGAAGTCAGACACTGAACCCACTGAGCCACCCAGGTGCTCCCAGATTTCCCAGCTTTGATGGTTGATAAGAATGTCTTCTTTATTCCTAGTACAGGGAGGGCACCTTTCACATGGGATTTTTATCTTCTGTTTTCAGAAAGAAAAAGGAGGGGCAGAGTGCCCCCTTTGCACCTGCCATTTCTCAAGTACCTGTAAATCATAATAATGAATACACTGAAATGGCATCTTTGGGGTAACATGTTCTGAACTTCATCTCTGAAATCCTATAGGGTATTTCCATTAGTCATACTCATCTGATCCTTTTACTTCATATTGTAGTTTATCATTTCTGTTTATGCCTCACCTTCCTAACTAGATTGTAAGCTCCGTAAGAGCAGGACACCAGATTTCATTTTTTTTTTTTTTTAATGTTTTATTTATTTCTAGGAGAGAGAGAGAGAGAGAGAGAGAGAGAGAGCACGAGCAGGAGAGGGCCAGAGAGAGAGGGAGTCACAGACTCTGAAACAGGCTCCAGGCTCCGAGCTGGCAGCCAGCACAGAGCCCGACGCGGGGCTCGAACCCACGAACCGCGAGATCATGACCCAAGCGAAAGTCGGACGCTTAACCGACTAAGCCACCCAGGCGCCCCAGGACACCAGATTTCAATGAGCTGTATCCTTAGTCTCTTACATAGAAGTTGCTGAATAAATGTTTCTTAGAGAAATGTGCATTTCTACTTTTTTCTGCCTCTCAGTGTAGTAGAAGTAAAAGACATTCTTTGCAAGAGTAACTGAGGGAGGAAGGGCAGCTGTGAACCAGAAGAAAGGGGATTAAAGAGGGAATTCATTGGAATTGGAAGGAAAGATTCTATTCCTAGAAAGTGTGATATTTGAGAATTTCCCATGACAGTATCAGCAGTAAGGACTCCCTCAGGAATGCTCGCACTGCTCTCAAATGGGCTCGGGAGTTTGGTCAGTTTCCTGGTTCTTCCTTGGTAGAATCTTAATTTTAAAAGCACTTCCTCCCCCCAGCTCTCTTCTCCCTCCCTCTCCCTTGTATAATCTCTCTCTCTGTACGCCCCCCCCCCCCCCCATTTTATCCACTTCCATTGTACTTTTCCTCTGGTCAAGACTTATCATAAGTTAGCAGTTCTGTGAAGTTTTATTAAATTTTTCCATTGGGGCTGCCTCTGTGGGTCATGGAGAGATCACAGGCTATGTAGTCAAGCTATTTTTTTTTTCGTCGTTTGACTGAGATGTAATCAAGTAGGAAAGAAATTAAGAAAATCAGGAAGTGCCCAGTTACTTGTTTTCTGTATATTGTAACTTCAGATTGCTTTTGGATATTAAAAATTTTTATTAATGTTTTTTATTTATTTTTGAGAGAGAGAGAGAGAGTGAGTGAGCGGAGGAAGAGTAGAGAGAAAGGGACACACAGAATCTGAAGCAGGCTCCAGGCTCTGGGCTTGAACCCATAAATCGTGAGGTCATGACCTGAGCCAAAGTCTGATGCTTAACCAATTGAGTCAGCGAGGTGCCCCAACTTTTGGATATTTTAATCCAAAATGAGTTCTATCATAGAGTTGAGAGGAACCAAAAGTATCCATTTATTTTAAGAATGTGCCTAGCACTCTCAAAATAGGTCTTTAAATAAATTCTAGGTAATTTTTATAGTCTTGTTGTAAGTCCTGTATCTGATCCTTATGACAAACAGTTAACTGTATTTAAAGGTTTGTTTTTTTTTTTTTTAAATATTTTTATTTATTTCTAGGAGAGAGAGAGAGAGAGAGAGACAGAGCGATCAGGGGAGGGTCAGAGAGAGAGGGAGACACAGACTCTGAAATAGGCTCCAGGCTCTGAGCTGGCAGTCAGCACAAAGCCTGACGCGGGGCTCGAACCCACGAACCGCGAGATCATGACCTAAGCGAAAGTCGGACGCTTAACCAACTAAGCCACCCAGGCGCCCCTAAAGGTTTAAAAAGGCAGAGTTTCATAGTACTTTTATAAATTTTGGCTTGATTCATTTGTTTCTTAATAAGCTTGCTGTCCTAGCTTCTGAGTTGTTGCCCAGTAACACAGTCGCGAGATAACATAGCAACCACTGAAAACATTAGCAATGGACTATAGGGATTTTCCTGATAAAGTTGCAGTGCTTGTCTTTAGTGTTCACATTCAATATGTTTTTCTCATCTGAATCTCATTTTGGTTTAAGGCAGACACTTGAGGTTTGTTAAACTTAAAAGGCATAGAATATAATTATATATTTTTGGAGTGCTGACGTTATAACATGCACATTATTTTTCACATACAGGTGTGTGATATATATTGATTTATGTTGTATATGAGGATATGTGAAAAGACTGGTTCCATTAAAGAGGAATTTATTTGGGGTAGAAAAGCTATTAAGTAATAATTAACATCAGACTTCTCTACAGCTGATATAGCCAGCAAGAGATGGGGTAGATGTAGTTGTACTAGTTCTTCTCCAAATAATATTTTTGTTACTTCTGGAGGTTCACGGGAGGCTTCGATCAGTGAGCATGAATAGGCATTATGATTTTGTGGGAAGAGAACTGTGATTCAGGAGAGGAGGACTTGACTGAGTTAGTCATTTAACCTTTCTTGGCGTTTTTTCTTTTTTGAAAAAATAATTCTTGAAGTTTCTTTCCAAAGTTGTATGTTTACATTTTTTTTTGTTTGTTTACAATTTAAAGTACACTTTATTTCTCCTGTTAATTGGTTTAGTCAATTTTTGAGTGCCTTTTGTGGGTCTTGCACTATACTGGGTACTGGGGAGATTGTGAATAAGACATAGTGCCAAGTCTGAAGTAGTGCCTGGTGGAAGAAATGAATAAAATGAATAGTTGTTTGTAAGTCATGTATAGTTTTTTGTAATATAACATGGGAAGTGCTATAAAGATAAATAAGGGTATATTTTGGAGTGTAGGAAGGACATCTGAGTTAGACCTGCAGAAAAAATACATTATAATTGAAGAAATGCCAGATTAGAATTATGTAAATGTAATCTGAGAGTATACAGAGAAGTATTAAACCTAGTCTGGAGGTAATTAATCAGTCAGTTAGAACTGGGGAGAAGGTTCTGAATTGGAGAGACTCAAAAGTCCTTAGCAATAGTGGTAGGTCAGATCTTGGGTGTAGATGGGATTCCTAGGGAGAGTGTGTGGAATCAGAAGTGAATATTTGCATGTAATGGGCAGGTGGTAAAAGAGAGTAAGGAGGTAAACCACAGAAGAGTAGAATCTTGGAAGCCAACCATGGTAGGAATGCTTATCACATTTAGTTCATTGATTGTTTGCAAGTTGTTTGTCAAGAAACATTGTATAGCACTATAAATATAAATCCATCTGTACAAAGATGCTCTCTACAAAGATCTGAAATTGCAAATGGGGATAGATCAAGTCTTTGGTTAGCGTCATAACATAGAGAAAAAGTATATAGTTGACCTTTGAACAACATGGGAGTTGGGGGTCTTCCAAAAATCTCACTGTGATTTTAATTTCTATTTCCCTAAATACAAATGATGTTGTTTTCCCTGTTTACTAGCCTTTTATTTTTTTAAATTTTATTATTTTAAAAATTATTGTTATTTTGAGAGAGGCAAGGAGAATGTGAGCAGGGGAGGGGCAGAGAGAGAGAGAGAGGGAATCCCAGCAGGAGAGAAAGAGAGAGAGAGAATCCTAGCAGGCTCCATGAGGTCACTGCACAGAGCCCAACATGGGGCTTGAACCCATGAAACAGTGAGATCATGACCTGAGCTGAAGTTGGACACTTAACTGGAGCCACCCAGGCAATTAGCCTTTCAGAAGTCATCTTTGGTGGAATGTGTGGTCAAATCTTTTGCCCATTTTTTAGCTGGGTTTTTTTTGTCTTACTCAGTTGTAAAAATTCTTTATATATTCTGGATTAAAGTCTTCTATTACAGACGTATTTACAAAGATTTTCTCCTAATCTGTGGCTTACTTTTTCTTATATTTGTGTCTTTGGAGTACAAAGTTTTTAAATGAAGCCTAGCTTATAATTTTTTCCTTTTATAGTTTATAAATAAAAAAGTGTTTTTTTTTTTTTTTTAGCCTCTTGGTGCTTACCACAGGCTGTGTTCCTACACTGTACAGAAAGAGGAGGCAGAGTAAATCCACCCATATACACTCCAGCCCAGGTGTTTTGCCTGGTCTGTATTCTGAATGGGGAGACATGGAGAAAAAGAAAAAGTTTTTTTTTATGTTTATTTTTGAGAGAGACAGACAGAGCCCAAGTAGGGGAGGAGTAGAGAGAGGGAAACACAGAATCTGAAGCAGGTTCCAGACTCTGAGCTGTCAACACAGAGCCTTATGCGGGACTCAAACCCACAACCAGCGAGATCATGACCTGAGCCGAAGTCAGAGGCTCAACCGACTGAGCCACCCAGGCACCCCTGTCGTTTATAATTTTGATGATATATTTAAGAACTTTTTGCCTGATCCAAGATCACAAAGATTTTCTTTCTCCTCTGTTTACCTTTAGATCCTTCATTTAGTTCCGGAATCCATTTTGAATTAACATTTGTATATGGTGTAAGTTATTACATTTTTTTTAATACCAAGTGGATGCCAAGATGGCATCTTTTGTTAAAAAGGCTATTCTTTCCCCCTTGAATTATATTGGCACCTCTGTAAAAAATCAGTTGCTTATAACATACTTATTTCTAGAGTCTCAATTATGTTCTATTCATCTATATTTTTATCTTGACTACCACACTGTCTTAATTACTGTAGTATTACAATGAGTGTCAAAATGGGTAGTGTTGGGGTACCTGACTGGCTCAGTGGAGCATGAGACTCTTGATCTCAGTGTTGTGAGTTTGAGCCCATGTTGGATAGAGAGTGTACTTAAGTAAAAGAAATAATTCAGGAGCACCTGGGTGGCTCAGGTGTTAAGTAGCTGGTTTTGGCTCATTTCATGATCTCACAGTTCGTGGGTTTGAGCCCCGTGTCAGGCTCTGTGCTGATAGCTCAGAGCCTGGAGTGTGCTTCGGATTCTTATGTTGCCCTCTCTCTCTGCCGTTCTCCTACTTGCACTCTGTCTCTCTCTCTCAAAAAAAAAAAAAAAAAAAAGAAAAAAAAGTAAATTTTTTTAAGAAAAAAATAAAAATTCAAAGAAAAAACCAAAATGAGTAGTATAAAGCCTCCCAACTTATTTCAAAGTGGTTATAGGTTCTTCCCATTTACATATAAAATTTAGGATCCACTTGTCTATTTCTACAAAAAACATTTGCTATGATTTGATCAGATTTGCACTAAATCCATATGTCAATGTGGGAAGAATTTTTAACTTAAGAGTCTTCAAATCCATGAATATGTGATATCTTTCCATTATTTACTAATTTCTCTCAAAAAATTTTTGTTTTTAGTTTTCAGTATTTAAACCATGCACTTTCATTAAATTTATTCTGAAGAATTTGGAATATTTGATATTAGGAAGAGAATTTTCATAATTTGATCCATTGTTATTATATAGAAATGCACTTAAATTTTTTAATGTTTCTGGATATATGATCATGTCTGATAAGATCAGATTTTTCCAATCTGAATGTTAATACTTTCTGTTAATAACTTTTTGCTTTGCTGGGGTTCCTGGGTGACTCAGTCAGTTGAGCCTCTGACTTCAACTCAGGTCATGATGGGTTTTTTTTTTTTTTTAATGTTTATTTATTTTTGAGAGACAGAGAGAGACAGAGCATGAGGAGGGTTGTAGAGAGAGGAAGAACCAAAGCAGGCTCCAGGCTCCAAGCTGTCAGCACAGAGCCTGACATGGAATGCAAACTCATGAACCATAAGAACTCAGGTTATGATCTTGCGGTTCATAGGTTTAATCCCCGCATCAGGCTCTGTGCTACAACTCAGAACCTGGAGCCTGCTTTGGATTCTGTGTCCCCTCTCTCTCTGCCTCTCCCCCATTACTTGGGCGCTCTCTCTCTCAAAAATCAATATTAATAAAATTAAAAAAATAATTTTTTGCTTTGTTGTATGGGCTAGATCCTTCAGTAAGGTATTGAATAGAAGCATTGAGAGTGCATTGTATTGCTCCTGGTCTTCAGGAGAAAGTTTGTAGATTTTCACTATTAAGTGTAATATTAGCTGTAGATGTCCTTTTTAGATTGAGGAAGTTCCCTTTTGTTCCTAGTTTGTTGAGTTTTGAATCATGAATGGGTGTTGGATTTTGTCAGATTTTTCCTTCTGCATCCAATGAGATGATCATATAGATTTTGTCCTTTATTCTTTTAATATGGTATATTACATTAATTAATTTTCAGAGGTTAACTCAATCCTGTATTCCTGGAATTAGTTTCACTTAGTCATGCTGTATAATTTTGTATATGTTGTTAAATTTGGTTTTCCTAAATTCTGTTAAGGAATTTTGTGTTTTTATTCATTAAGAATATTAGTCTATTGCTTTCTTGTGGTGCCTTTGTCCAACTTTGTTATCAGGGCAACACTGGCCTCGTTGAAGGAGTTGCATGATGTTTCCCTCTCTATTTTGTTTTGAAATAGTTTCCAAAGGACTGCTATTACTTCTGTACTATTTGATAGCATTCACCAGTGAAGCTGTATGGGCCTGGGCTTTTCTTTGTGGGAAGATTTTTAATTACTAATTCAGTTTCCTCACTTGTGTTAGTTCCATTTGGATCTTGTTTCTTTTCGAGTTTGATAACTTGTGTATTTTTAGAAATTAGTCCATTTCATATTGTTTAACTTGATATAAATTCCATATTTTTAAAATAGTCTTTTAAAATACTATAACATTGGTAATGATCTGTCATTCTTTATTTTGCTAATTTATATCTTTTCTCTGTTTTCTGATAAATCTAGCCTAAGTATGTCAATTTTGTTGATTTTTTAAAAAAAGGTTTATTTATTTTTGAGATAGAGAGTGTGTATGTGCAGGAGCAAGCAGGGGAGAGTGAGAGTGAGGAAATCCGAGCAGGCTCCGCTGTCAGCACAGAGTCTGACATGGAGCTCAAACCCAGGAATGAGATCGTGACCTGAGCACAAATCAAGAGTCAGACACTTAACTGACTGAGCCACCCAGGTGCCCCCATTTTTTTAATCTTTTTTTAAAGAACTAACTTTTGGGGCATTTGGGTGGCTCAGTTGGCTAAGCAACTGACTTTGGCTCAGGCCATGATCTCGTGGTTTGTGGGATCAAGCCCTGCTTCAGGCTCTGCGCTGACAGCCCAGAACCTGGAGCCTGCATCAGATTCTGTCTCTCTCTGTCTCAAATAAATAAACATTATTTTTTTTTAAAGAACCAGCTTTTTATTTAATTGATTATTTTTCTATTTTTTCTATTTTCTGTTTCATTGATTTCTACTCTAACATTTCCCCCCCTTTCTTCTGCTTGCTTTAAGCTTAGTGTACTTCCCTAACCCAAACCCAATACTTGTTGCCTAAGGTAGAAGCTTAGATTATTGACTTGTGACCTTTTTTCTTTTCTGATGGATGTTTAAAGCTATACATTTCCCTCTGAGCACTGCTTTAACTACATTCCATGCATGTTGATACGCTGTTTTTGATTTTTTTTAAATAAACTTTTAAAAAATGTTTTTATTTCTGAGAGAGAGAGACAGTGTGAGCAGGGGAGGGTCAGAGAGAGAGGGGGGTTAAAGAATCTGAAGCAGGCTTCAGGCCCCGAACTAGCTGTCAGCACAGAGCCTGGCGCGGGACTCGAGCCCATGAACCGTGAGATTATGACCTGAGCCAAAGTCAGACGCTTAACCAACTGAGCCACCCAGGTGCCCCTGCTGTTTTTGTTTTCATTCAATTCAAATATGTTTAAATTTTTCTTGTGATTTATTTGACCTATGGATTATTTAGAAATTTGCTGTTGAATTATCAGTATTTCAGAGTATTCCCAGCTTTTTCTCTGTTGTGGATCTTTGATTCTGTTGTGGTCAAATAATGTATTTTTCATGATTTCAGTATTTTTAAATTCACTGAGACTTCTTTTGTGGCCCAGCATATGGTTTATTGGAATGTTTTATGTGCGTTTGAAAAGAATATGTATTCTGCAGTTTAGAGGTGGAACGTTGTGTCAGTTATATCAAATTCATTCGATAGTGTTTGTCAAGCTATATCCTTGCAGATTTTCTATCTTGTTTTATCAATCATTGTACTCTGCGACTATTTTTGTTGTTTTGTCTTTCTCTTTTTGATTTTCTTTTTTTGCTTCCATGTGTTTTGGGGTTTTATTGTTAGTTGTGTATAATTATTATGTCTTCCTGATGCAGTGACTGTTTTATCATTAAGAACTAACCTTCTTTGTCTTAGTAATGTTTCTTGTTTTAAATTTTATTTTGTCTTTTTAATTCTATAGCTACTCTAGTTTTCTTAGGGTTCTGTTTGCTTAGTATATTATTTTTCTATCCTTTAATTTTAACATTTTTATGTCTTTGAATCTAATATATATCTCTTAAAGGTAGCATACTTTTGGGTCTTGTTTTTTGTTTTTATTTAAATTCAGTCTTACATTCTCTGCCTTTTGAATTTGGTATCTAGTCCATTCACATTTAATATAATTGTTGATTTTATTGGGTTTACGTCTGCTATTTTGTTATTTTCTGTTTGTCTTATGCTCCTCCTTCTTTTCCTCCTTTACTGACTTTGTATTAGTTTTTAGTGAACCATTTTACTTCTTCTGTTAATTTCTTTCAATGTTATTTTCATATTGGTTGCTCTAGGGATAATAATATACATTTTAACTTATTATAGTCTCCTTCAAAATGATACTAAATTAATTCTGGTAAATTATGGAAACTTCAGTGTATCTCTTTTCCCTCTTTGTTGTTCTATTATTATCATACATATTATAGTTATACATATTACACCCAGCCAAATACTATTTTATTGCTTTATACGATCTTATTTTTTTTAAGGGAAATGAAGAAAAGTAATGAGAGTAATTACATTTCTAGAATCTTTTCTATTTACCTATATAATTATATTTTCTGCATACTTTATTTTTTTTCCTGTGGATTTGTTACTTTCTGGTGTGATTCTTCAGCATAGAGGTCTTCCCTTAGTATTTCCCCTAATGCATGTTGGACAGCAACAAATTCTCTCAACACTTTATTTCACTGTCATTTATTTTTTTTAATGTTTTTTATTTATTTCTAGGAGAGAGAGAGAGACAGCGTGAGCAGGGGACGGTCAGAGAGAGAGGGAGTCACAGACTGAAACAGGCTCCAGGCTCTGAGCTGGCAGCCAGCACAGAGCCCGATGCGAGGCTTGAAGCCACAAACCGCGAGATCATGACCTAAGCGAAAGTCGGATGCTTAACCGACTAAGCCACCCAGGCGCCCCTTCACTGTTATTTTTGAAGGATGGTTTTGCTAAATACAGAATCCTTAGTTGAGAGCTTTTTTGTTTCTTTAAATTCCATGGTTTCGTTTCCTGGCCTCATTGTTTCTGATAGGATGCCAGCTGTTAATCATGTCATTGTTCCCTTGTATGTGATGAGTTATTTTTCTCTTCCTCTTTTTAGGTGTTTTTTTTTTTTTTTTTTTGTGGTCTATCAGCATTTTGATTGTGGTATGTCTTGGTATTGATCTATTTATTTATGTTGGATTTGCTGGGCTTCTTGTATAGGTAAATTAATATTTTTCTTCAAATGAATTTGTAGGCATTATTTCCTAACCTTTTTTTCTGCATTTTTTTCAGTCCCTGATGCTCTTTCCTCTTCTTATGGAATTCTCATTTTATATATATATGTTAATATGTATTTTATTATATGTATAAGTTAATATAATATAATATAATAATAACATATATTTTATATATATAAGTTAATATGCTTTACATCTTCCTGCAGAATCTGACATTCTGTTCATTTCTCTTTATTTTTTCTTTCTATTCTTCAGAGTGGATATTTCGTCATTGATCTTCAGGTTCATTACTTCTGTCATCTGTCATCTCAAGTCTGCTGTTGAGCCCCTCTAGTGAGTTTATTTCAATAATCATACTTTTCAACATGAGAATTTCCATTTTTAAAAGCAATTTTTGTCTCTCTTTTCAGTCATCTGAGTCATTGCCATCATACCTTTCATTGAGTTCTTTAAAGATGCTTTTCTTTTAGTTCTGTGAACATATTTATTATAACTCATTTGAGGTTTTTGACTGCCAAATCTAATATCAGGAGACACCCAGAGACATACTCTGTTTGATGTTTTTCTTCTTGAGAAAGGGTCACAGGTTTGTGGGGTTTTTGGGGTTTTTTTGCTTGTATTCTAATTTTTTGTTGAATACAGGGCATTTTAGGTAATATTTTGAAGCAACTCTGTATTTTGACTTTTGGAGGCTGAGGTTTTTTTTTCTGTTTGTTTAGTAACTTGTCTGGTCTAAATTTGTGACGTCTGTTTCCCCTACATTATGTTGTTCTGCTGATTTTATTTTTTTAAACCTGGCTTTCTGTGTCTGTATACCTTAGTGTTCAACCAGGTATTGGTCAGAAGTTGTGTTCAAACAGTTTGAACTAATACAGCTATGCTAAATATTAATATGACTAGTACTGCTGATGATCTATGTGATTATGAGGGAGTACATTCAGACACAGGTCATTTTTAAGTTGGCCCTGGCTTTTATTTTGCACCAGGCTCTCTTGCCACGTGCATAACCATATCTCTGTTGGCCAAGGGTGTTTGGGTGGCATGGACTTCCTTCAGTGTCCAATGCACAGTCTTAATTTAACCTGCGCTAGTAAGTAGTTTATCAAGCTCCTACAAGGCTGTTTCAGCTTCCAGAACTCCTGTAAAATCCTCAGCTAGTCTGCCAGTTGTTGCTTGCCACATAGAGTTCTGCAGCCTCAGGGTCCAGGTGCCGCTGGCCCTCACTGTTAACACAGAAGTCTCCACTTAGCTGACAGTGTAGCACATCAGCAGATTAACCTCAAGTAGTGGTGGTGAACCTGCTCTTTTCACAGTCTGGCTCCTACAGTGACAAAGATGGGAGGAGATGGGAGCCAAAGCCAAAGGTACTTTGGGAGTAGCCATAGGTAGATTCATGTTCTTCTTATCCAGAGTTTAGCTGTTTTCCCGAATAAACACTTTCAGTTTGTTGAATGGTTTTGATTGAAATCCAAATCACTGAAATGGTTGTTGGCTGTTTTGTGAAGAAGATTTATCAACCAGCTCATTTCCTCATGCTGTTTTTTTGTTTTGTTTTGTTTTGTTTTTGGTTCTGTGTGGAACTCTTTTCTTAGGAGGACAAGACTTGACCCATACTTCTTTAATATCACTCATAATCCTTTGCACAATATTAGTCATTTATTTGTCCTCTAGATATACTTGTTGACTGAAATTCCCTGATTTTCTTTTAGCGTCAAATTATAAAGCATTTGGGGTTTTGGAATCCCAAGACCTATGCAATTTCTTGCCTTTTCTGTCCTTTTGATGAGTGGAAGAAACTGCTTACTATTCACTCAACAAGTGTTTATTGATTACCTGCCATGTTCCAGCTATTATGTAAGGTTTTGGGGGCATTAAGATGACTAAGACATAATCTCTGATCTCAGGGAGGTCTTTGTCTAGTGCAGGAGATTGGAATACAAATAGCTGATTATAATACAGTGAAGTAACTAAATTGATATGGATAAATAGGTGACATTATGGAGGAACTCACAATGACAATTAACTCAGAATGGATTAGATGAAAAGAAAAAGGGATGCATCTAGGAAAGACTTTTAGAAGGAAGTAGTGACTGAGTTGAATATAAAAATGAGTGAAAGGGGAGATTAGGAGGTTGCATTCCACAGAGGGGTCCATGTGAGGTGAGCAAATGTGTGGTATGTTCAATGAACTGCAAGTGGTTTAGTTTTGTTAGGGTATAAGTACAAATCAGGGAGTTGTGAGAGATGAGAATGGAAGGATAAAGAGGGTCCAGAATGTGAATTGTTTTGTGTACTATACTAATAAGCTTGAATTAACCTTTATTGACCAGTTTTTTCAAAACTGTTGAGTGGGAAGCACTTTAGGATTCTGCCAAGATTTGATTTGAATGTTTTTTAACTACATCTTCAACTATTTTAAAAGGTACAATAAAAGATAAATATATCCAAATGTGCTATAAACTGGATTTAAAAACATTAGAGACATCCAGCATATTAACTAATATGGAAATAAAAATCTAATATGTCTTCAATATAAAATCTTCTGAATTAAAATTTTTATATTTAATATACACAAATAAAAGACCTAGTATGTTTTAAATATTGGAAGTCTATAAGATTTAATTTGAAGATATTTACTAAAATTCTTTGAATACTGCTGTTTTAGATTTGGTAATTCTGTAGAGTATGGAATTGGGGCTGGCAATAAGCAGTTGTTGAATATATTTTTGAGTATTGCATAAACTTGCGTGGAAAGGCATGGGATTTCAGTAATTCTGGGTTATTTCTTAAAGTGGAGGCTTTAACTTCAAGCCTCATTTTCTTTTATATTTGGTCACTGTTTTCTGATGTGCAAAGAGGAGACTTCCCTCCTCCTTTGGTTGTCAGGTAGACTTGAGGTGTCTTTTTTTTTCAATTGACATTTTCCCTGTAGTTATAGTTTATGTATGTTGTAAAATAACAAAGGTACAGGAAATGCACAGACATAAAATCACACCTATCACCCACAGATCATCTTACTTAATATTTTAGTGTTTATCTTTTCTGTTTTTCATGTATATATGGTTATATAAGTATGCTTTACACAAAATAAGGATTATATAACAGAGTATTTTGTAGTGTGTTTTCTACTTCTGTAACAAATATCTCCTGATGTTATTAAGTACTCTTTTATAACTTTTTCTTTTTTCTTTTTTTTTTTTTTTTGTTTAAAGAAAAATTTAACTGTGATATTTTGCTCTAGCATTTACTTTTAGGAAAGTTTTTTTTTCTTAATAGTTCATAATAAGAGCTAAATTTATACATATATATATATATATTTAATGTTTGTTCCTGAGAGAGAGAGAGTGTGTGAGCAGGGAGGGTCAGAGAGAGAGGGAGACACAGAATCTGAAGCAGGCTCCAGGCTCTGAGCTGTCAGCATAGAGCCTGAAGCAGGGCTCGAACCCACAAACTCTGAGATCAAGACCTGAGCTGAAGTTGGATGCTTAACCAACTGAGCCACCCTGGTGCCCCAAGAACTATTTTTAAAAACAGCTTTTTTGAATGTAATTGATAAATAACAAATAGTACATTTTTAAAATTAAAGTTTTGATATATATATATACTTGCAAAACTATCATAGTTAAAATAGTAACTATATTACCCCCAAAAGTTTTCTTATGCCCCTTTCTGATCTTTCCCTTTTGCTCCTGCCCCCTCCTACTGCTCACTTCCTGTTTCCAGGTAACCACTGTTATGCTTCCTGGCGTTACGATCGGTTTGCATTTCCTGGAATTTTATATAAATGAAATAATATAAAATGTACTTTTTTGTCTAGATTTTTTAAACTCAGCATAATTATTTTGAGATTCATTTATGGTAAGGAAATAATTTTTATTGAATATTGTTCCATTGTATGGATATATTATAGTTTGTTTATCCATTCACCGCTTGATGGACCTGTGTTTGGGTCTTACAAAAAAAGCTGCTGTAAACATTTGTGTAGAAGTCTTTGTATAGACATGCTCTCATTTCTGTTAGGTGAATACTTAACAATGAAATGGCTGGATTATATGGTAAGTGTCAATTTCTTAAAAAACTTAATCAAATGATTTCCCAAAATGATTTTCCCATTTTATATTTCTGCCAGTTTATGAAACTTTGAATTCTCCTCCATTCTAGACAGTACTTTGTAATATTAGCCTTTTAAGTTTTAACCATTTTAATAGGTGACTAGTAGTTTTACATTGTGTTCTTTAAAAAAAAAACATTAAAAAAAATTATTTAAGGGAGAGAGAGAGAGAGAGCGCGAGAGCGAGCGAGCTCCAGCAGGGGAGGGGCAGCGCAGAGTCCCTGTGCTGGTGGAGAGCTGATGTGGGGCTTGAACTCAAAAACTGTGAGATAATGACCTGAACTAAAATCAAGAGTCATGCCTAACTGAGCCACCCAGGTGCCCCTGCACTGTGTTCTTAATTTGCATGTCATTAATAACTAATGGTATTTAACATCTTTTCAAATGTTTATTTAACCATTTGTGTATCTTCTTTGGCATGGTGTCTATTCAAATCTTTCAGCCAGTTTTATGTTAAATTGAGTTGTTTTTTTATTTTTCAGAATTCTTTATGTATTTTGGATGCAAGCCCTTTATCAGTATCATAGATTGATATATATTTATATGTAAGATATATATAGTATGTTTTCATTTATATAATATATATGTATATAAATTATTCCTCCAATCTTGTTTTCATTTTCATTACGGTGTCTTTTAATTTTTTTTAATGTTAATTTAGTTTTGAGTGGGAAAGAGACAGAGCATGAGTGGGGGAAGGACAGAGAGAGAGGGAGACACAGAATCCGAAGGAGGCTGCAGGCTCTGAGCTATCAGCCCAGAGCTCCATGGAGGGCTCAAAACCAACAGATTGGAAGACATGAACTAAGCTGAAGTAGAGTGCTTAACTATCTGAGCCACTCAGAAGACCCCATTATGGTGTCTTTTAAATACATAAGTTCTTTTGATTTAAAATTAACTTGTTAATTTTAATAATAATTAACCAATTTAAAGAACTCTTTACCTAACCCATGACTAAAATTTCCTCCTGTATTTTCTCCAAGAGTTTTAAAGTTTTATGTTTTGTGTTTATATATACATTTTGAGTCAACTTTTTGTGCATGGTGTGAGGTGCAACTTGAAATTGTTTTTGCATATGTCCCAGGACTATTTGTTGAAAAGATTATCTTGTCTCCATTGAACTGACTTTTTGCATTTTTGTCAATCAGTTGGCCATATTTGTTTGAATCTGTTTCTGAACTTTACTCTTTTTAATTGATTTTTGTGTCTGTGCTGACACCAGTGCCACACAATTTTGATTTTTGTTGGATTTAATAAGTTATGAAATCACGTAGTTCAGGTTCTCCAACTTTTTTTTTTAAAGTTGTTTTGGCTATTCCAGGTCTTTTTGTTTCCATATAAATTTTAGAATTAGCTTGGTAATATCTATAAAGTCCACTGAGCTTTTAAATGGCGTTGCATTGAATTTGAGAGAAATTAACATCTTAGCAATACCTTAACAATGGGGTTATTATCTGATCCATTAATATGGTATAACTTTCTATTAAACATACTTTTTAGGAAATACCCTGTTTTCTAAACAGCACTATGATGAAGCACCATGAAGTCAGGGACCTAATTTTATCTTCCATTTCTACCTGGCCTTTGGGAGTACTCAGTAAATGTTTACTGAATGATAAATTAAGGCAGTCCCTGAACACAAATGTTGATACACATCTCTGATTAGTTTCTTAGAATTAATTCCTACATGTGGAATTGCTAGGTCAAAGATTATATTCATTTTTCAGGCTTTTGGTTACCAGACTGTCCCCAGTATTTTTTTTTTTCAGGCAGAAAACAGTTATAAGATAACTGTTATAAGGCATGTATAATTGATTAGCAAACAGTGTTCTTGGTGACATCCTTCTTCATTTTTGAAATTACATTGTAAGCCTGTGGGAAAGTAGGATTCATATCACAGAAAATTTGTGGTTCACCTTTGTCATTAAGTTTACTGCAATTGGGAGTTATGAAAAGGACCCAAAAGGTGAGGATTATTGTTTTTTTCTTTGAGAAACTTACAGTTTCTTTAGAAAGGCAAGTTTACATAATTATAAAGCATTAGAGGGGAAAAGTGCAGATGTGATAGAATACAGAATAAATATCCTGAGGTAAGCACAAGGAAGGCAGAAACCAGTGGAACAGAAAGATGGGCAGAGCATTATGTTTACTTTTATTATTATTTTTTTAATGTTTATTTATTTTTGAGAGAGAGAGAGAGAGCGAGTGTGTGAGTAGGGGAGGGACACAGAGAGAGGGAGTCACAGAATCTGAAGCAGGCTCCAGACTCTGAGCTATCAGCACAGAGCCCAACATGGACAGGCTATGAGATCATGACCTGAGCTGAAGTTGGATGCTTAACTGACTGAGCCGCTCAGGTATTTAGACTGTAAGGTTTTAGGTTTGACTCTGACCTTGATTTGTGGATTAATTGAAGAGATTTAAGAATGTATTTTAATTTGGCCTAACTATATGAACGCAGTTGCAAAGGCAAGAGTAAATAATGTGTATGAGGGATTGTAAAGCAGACTTAATTGGCTCTAGCAAAGGAGTGTTATAAGGCAGCAAAAAGAAATGTTTGCATTTGTATAGACAGTTGGCTAATGTAGGGCTGTGAGTTTGGCTGAGAAGTTTAGATTTGATCCAGTAAATAGGAAGGATTATAATAGTAGTTACAGTGATGAACACAGTATATGAGAAAGATTGTCGTGGTGGATATTTGTAGGCTATGTAAGGATGAGGAAAGACCAAAATCTGGCACATGTTTAGGAGACTTTTCTTAAAAGAAATCAAGGGTAAAATATTTGAGGTTTTGCCCTAAAGAGTGATGGTTCTAGAAGAAGAATGATTAAAATCAAGAGACAGATGAAGAATCAGCAAGATTAATAATTCATTATTAATGGAAGTTGAGGAGTGAGTTGTGTACTAAGAAATAAAGAGATGATAGTGGTAACTTTTTTTTTTAAAGGAGACAGATGGAAATTTTAAGTTAATGAGTTTAATTCTTGCGTTCAGCTTCCATTGTGGATGGGACATGTGAGTAGAGTGGGAGTTATGAGCTGTGTTCGGAATGTGGGTGTAAATTTGAATGTCATTCAAATAGGTGTAAAGAAAATGAAGTGTGAGAGAAGCAACTTCACTTAATTTAGAGAGACGCAGCAGTGGATCAGATTTCTCGTGGCGACTGGGAGAACGGGAACAAATATGGAGAGAGAGGTCAAAGAGCTACGAGATGATCATAGTGCTGTAGATGCTAAGGGAGAAGAATATTTCAGAGATGCATAAAGGTGATTGTGTGCAAACTGCATTATTAACCTTTGTGTGTACAGTGTTTAGGACGGTTTAGTAAACAAACTCTTGATGAAAGATGATTGTGAATTCTGTTAACTATTGGATTAATCAAGATGGACATTTTTAATGTAATATTATTGAGAAGAAAGGAGTAATGACAAAATTATTTTCATAGTTCATAAACCATGTGTCAATACTCTCATATAAAGGGACTGCCATTCTTACAAATTTCACCCCAGATTTCAAAAGTAGTTTATTTTTACATCATATAAAAAAAAACACTAATAATTTTAGCTTAATTGAAGGGAATAATATAATAAATACCTTATAGTTTGTAGTTGCTTTAGCCTGTATCTCATGATGATTTAAAAAAAAAATTTTTTTTTTAATGTTTTATTTATTTCTAGGAGAGAGAGAGAGAGACACCGTGAGCAGGGGAGGGTCAGAGAGAGAGGGAGTCACAGACTGAAATGGGCTCCAGGCTCTGAGCTGGCAGTCAGCACAGAGCCCGACGTGGGGCTCAAACCCACGAACCGCGAGATCATGACCTAAGCGAAAGTCGGACGCTTAATCGACTAAGCCACCCAGGCGCCCCCATGATGATGTTTTTTAAAGGTTGGGTTTTTTTTTTTCTGTCCTCAATTTTCTTTTCTTTCTTTTTTTTTTTCTTTTTTCTTTTTTTTGTTAAAGGATTTTATTTTTTTAAAGTAATGTCTATAACCCATGTGGGCTTGAACTCACAGCCCTAAGATCAAGAGTCGTGTTCTCCACGGACTGAGCCAGCCAGGCACCCCTTTTTTTCTTTGTTAAAAATTCAGTTTATTTAAACAAGAAAACCAGGTCACCCATTTTTCTCACTCTTCATCTCCCACCTCTGGCAACCACCAATCTATTAGTTTGGAGTGTTTGTGTGGGGGAGGGAGACTTGTTTCACTTACTCGTTTATCTCTGTCTGACTTACTTCACTTAGCATGATGCCCTTGAGGTCTGTCCCTGTTATCACAAATGGCAAGATTTCATTCTTTTTTTAATGGCTGAATAATATTCCATATGTGTTCCATATGTGTGTGTGTGTCTGTGTCGCAATTTTCTTACCCATTCATCCATTGATGGACCCATAGGTTGTTCCTGTATCTTGGCTATTGTAAATAATGCTGCAGCAAATGTGGGGGTGCATATATCTTTTCAAGTTAATGTTTTTATTTTCTTCAGATAAATACTCAGAATGGAATTGCTGGATCATACAGTAGTCTATTTTTAATTTTTGAAAAGCCTCTATTACCTTGTTTTTCCAAATGGATCATTGTACCTTTTATTCTACCTCAACATATGATCTTGGACTTTTCTATTTTCTAAACCAGTTTTATTACATTTCTGGTGTAAAAATATTTTCCAAGCTAAGTTATATAATTTAAAAAGCCTTACCACAAGGTGTCATTGTAACATGTAAAAAGAATTTCCATATAAGCATGTGTACTACCGATTTTTACATTTCCTTATATTTTTAAATATATTTTTTTGTTCCTTATTTTGCAGTTATCTTTTAGGGTATATTGTGAATATCTTATACTAAAGGGAAAAATAGAGTAGTCGTGTTCTTGAGTTCTCATATTTTTGCAAAAACATATGCTTTCCACCCACGAATTTCTTAAGAGTATGTTGCTATAGAGATGATTGTTTGAAGGAAAGAATGAGGAGTTACAGGAGGTGGACATTTAAAGAACAAAATACTTTTTTTTATGTCTTTGTTCCTGACAGAGCAAGCTTTAGTGTTTACCCCTTTGCTGATGAAATCTCTGTGGAAGAAAGGTAGATATTTTGAGTGTTGTACTATGATGGTATTTGCATTTACTAAGATACTATTGGAAAGGTTCCTGTGCTTGATTCTTTTTTTACATGGAGGATTAGTACTTGTAATCTTTGAAGCAACCTTTCTTCTACTTTCACTGGATTCCATTTTACTTTTTTTTTTCTTTCCTGATTTTCTGGTTGGCCTTTTAACTAATAACATTAAAGTAGCTTTTATTTTTATTTTTTTGAGGGAGAGGAGTGTCCATGTCTAACTACTAATTTCTGTTACTTTTACCTCCAGATTTATTTTCAAGATCATTCTCTGTTGACTACCTGCTACCACTGTTTTAGTTCAGATCTTTATCATTACTTTCCCAGCCTTTTGATTTTATTTTCTCTAGGATTCCCCCATCGCCCAATCACCCAGTTTATTCTACACACCTTGGATAATTCTATACACCTTGTATATTCTACATAACTAGTTATTTTTCTGAAGTACAAATCCGAAACTACCCTATACTCTCTCTCATCTGTCTACAAGCTTAAAACTTTTCATTGGCTCTTCTAGATGCCAGGATAAACTCCAGTCTCCTGCACATTTCATTCAAGGCCCTGCCCTACCTTTCCAGGCTCATCTGCTCCCCACCTCTCTATCCTTTACCCACAAAGTTCTTTTCCATCTCCATGCCTTCATACTTGATGTTTCTTCTCTGCTTTTTTTTGGTCTCAGAATCACCCTCTTTGTGAAGTCACCCATTATCCCCACTGTTCCCCACTCCCTGTCTTTCCACCCCCATTAACCCTGTTTGTTCTCTGTATTTAAGAGTCTCTTCTGGTTTGCCTCCCTCTCTAGCTCTTTTTTTTTTCCTTCCTTTCCCCCTGGTCGTCTGTAAAGTATCTCAAATTCCACATACGAGTGAAAACATGAGATCTGTCTTTCTCTGATTTATTTCACTTAGCAAAATACTCTCCAGTTCCATCCACATTGTTACAAATGGCAAGATTTCATTCTTTTTCATTGCTGAGTTTATAGCAGCACCACCAACAATAGCCAAATTATGGAAAGAGCCCAAATACCCATCAACTGATGAATGGATAAAGATAAGGTTTTAAAATTAACCTCTGTGTCTTGAAGATGGTTTTTATTTATTTACCTTTTCTGGCTCTGAAAAATTTCATACTTTATGGTAGAAAAAGATAGGGAAGAGAATGTTTATGTTAACTTGAGCAAAAATGTCACTTGAACTCTTTTTTTTAAAGTTATTTTTAGGGGCTCCTGGGTGGCTCAGTCGGTTAGGTGTCCGACTTTGGTTCAGGTCATGATTTCGCAGCTTGTGGGTTCGAGCCGTGCGTCAGGCTCTGTGCTGACAGCTAGCTCAGAGCCTGGGGCCTGCTTCGGATTCTGTGTCTCCCTCTCTCTCTGCCCTTCCCCTGCTCATGCTGCCTCTCTCTCTGTCTCTCAGAAATAAATAAAACATTAAAGAAATTAAAAAAAAGTTATTTTTAATGTTTGTTTTTGATAGAACACAAGAGGAGGAGAGAGAGACACACACACAAATCTGAAGCAGGCTTCAGGCTCCAAGCTGTCAGCACAGAACCCATAGCGGGGCTCAAACCCACAGTCCATGAGATCATGACCTGAGCTGGAGTCGGTCGCCCAACCAACTGAGCCACCCAGGCACCCCGTCAGTTGACCTCTTAATCAATTTTTTTTCTTTTTTCAATTTTTTCCTTTATTTAACTTTTTAGACTAAGGCATAAATCTCATGGAAATAATTCAGATTTATTTTAAAAATAAATAATTTCCAGGATATGTTGTCAGATAAGTAGACAGCCTTCCTTTTGTGTTATAAGATAAGCCACATGGTAGCTTTATCTATTTCAAAATATGATAGGGGTCTATGAGCAAAGAAGCCTCTACAGCTCACACAAAGGTATTAAGTGCTCATAAATCTTTTGGCAAGTCCCATGTTATATGCAGGAGAGCCTACACTAAGAAATATTAAAATGAATTTGAAGTAAGGTTTAGGCAACAGTCATCTTTGTTTTTCAGATCACAACTTTGCAAAGACTTTTATAACTTATTTCTAAGTATTTGGAGTTAACTGGCTACTAAATCCTATTTTCTAGAATTCTTTTGTATGAAATTAAGCTGTGTGGAAGGAGACAGTGCAATTAGAAGAATAGAATAACATTCTAATTCAAAGTGCTTGGTGGTTGATTGCTAACCACTCTAATACATATCTTCCTCCCTTCCTCTTTCCTTGCCCTCCCGTTTCATTCTAAATCACAGTTATGGGGCCTGGCACCTTACCAGGGTTTTGAAGGGTCTGTTCCCAGCTGCACTTCAGGTTTTGGCAGGGTGTCAAGTTGTGACATTTTTTTTTTGTATATAAGACACCCTGGGATGGCCATCCAGAGTCTGTTTGGGTGACTAGTGTAGTATTCTCTCTGGGTTTTAAAGACCTTAATTTGTAATGTTTTGTTATAAGTGAAGTAATGCCTCATGTAGTTCTCCTTAGACTTTTAATATTTTTTTAAAAAGGCATTCACTTTGGGGGCATGTTGTATTTAAAGAATTGTTTTGAAATGTTCAAAGGCATAGCATGTGCTTTTTAAGGGCATGTGTTTTGGAAGATTTCCATGAGCATTAGCAGCTGTGCTTTTAGAGTGTTTGGAATTTCCATCCTTTTGAGCAGACATTGTACCACTGCTTAAGAAATATAGCTCTATGCAAAAGAATGCCATAGGTAGATCTGTAGAGCTGGAACTAGTCAAAAGAAGTCGTAGGAAGGATATGTGGTTACTGTTGTATGGTAGTCATAGTTGCAAGGAGAGGAAGATGAGGTATTTGGAGAAGAGTTGTGCTTTTAAAAAACTACCTTTCACAGAGACTAGTTCATCTAGTAAGTGTTCCCTGATTAATAGACTGATCAAAATAATTTGTTAAACCTTCCTTTTTTAAAAGCTTGGTTTGGGGGGTGCCTGGGTGGCTCAGTCAGTTAAGTGTCTGACTTGGGCTCAGGTCATGATTTCACGGTTCATGAGCTCCGAGCCTGAAGCCTGCTTTGGATTCTGTGTCTCCTTCTCTGCTTCTCCTCAACTTGGGCTCTCTCTGTCTCTCTCAAAAATAAATGAACATAAAAAAAATCTTTTTTTAAAAAAAAAGTTTGGTTTGAACCATGTGCATAAAATATTTGCATTGTAGGGGCATCTGGGTGGCTCAGTTGGTTAAGCGGCCAAATTTGACTCAGGTCATGATCTCACAGTTTGTGAGTTTAAGCACTGTTGTTGGGCTCTGCACTAACAGCTCATAGCCTGGATCCTGCTTCTGATTCTGTGTCTTCCTCTCTCTCTGCCCCTCCCCTGCTTGCACTCTGTCTCTCTCTGTCTCTCAAAATGGAATAAACATTAAAAAATTTTTTTTCAGTGTTTAAAAAATTTGCATTGTGATTTTATTTGGTAAACCTTGTACAGTAAGAATTGTTTTATTATATACTTTGAGTGCCTAATAACGTTTATATATTCTGTAAGTAATTGATACCTGTATATTGACTGATTGAATCAGAAAAAATTGTGGTATGAATTTAAAATTGTGATAGAAATTTTGTGTTTGGGTACGAATAATAGACTGAAGAGAAAGCCAGTATATTAATTACCTGTAGCTGTTGTAACATATTACCACATTCTGGGTGGCTTAAAACAACAAAAATTTGTTCTTTCACAGCTTGGAGACTAGAAGACTGAAATCAAGGTCTGCACTGTCTCCAGAGGCTCTAGGGAAGAATCCTTTCCTTCTTCTAGCCTTTTTTTTTTTCTAAATAGTTTACTGCCAAGTTGGTTTCCATATAATACCCAGTGCTCATCCCCACAAGTGCCCTCCTCCATGCCCATCAGCCCCGTTTTCTCCTCTTCACCCCATTCTGCCCTCAGTTTGTTCTCGGCATTCAAGAGTCTCTAATGGTTTACCTCCCTACCTCTCCCCCACTATTTTTCCCCTTCTTTTTCCCCATGGTCCTCTGTTAAGTTCCTTCTAATCCTCCTATACATGCAAACATATGGTATCTGTCCTTCTCTGCCTGACAGATTTTGCTCAGCATAACACCCTCAAGTTCCATCCACGTTGCTACACATGGCCAGATATCATTCTTTCTCATTGCCATGTAGTATTCCATTGTATAGATAAACCACATCTTGATCCATTTGTCCGTTGATGGACACTTACGCTCTTTCCATGTTTTGGTTACTGTTGAGAGTGCTTCTATGAACATTGGGGTACATGTTCCCCTTGGGTAAATTCCTGGCAGTGCTATTGCTGGGTCATAAGGGAGTTGTTAAATTTTTGAGGAACCTCCATACTGTTTTCCAGAGGGGCTCACCAGTTTACATTCCCACCAACAGTGTAGGAGGGTACCCGTTTCTCCACATCCTCGCCAGCATCTAGAGTCCTCTGATTTGCTCATTTTAGCCACTCTGACCGGCATGAGGTGGTGTCTCTGTGGTTTTGATTTGTATTTCCCTGATGAGGAGGGATGCTGAGCATCGTTTCATGTGTCTGTTGACCATCTGGATGTCGTCTTTGGAGAAGTGTCTGTTCATATCTTCTGCCCATTTCTTCACTGGATTGTTTTTCGGGTGTGGAGTTTGGTGAGTTCCTTATAGATTTTGGATACTAGCCCTTTATCTGATATGTCATTTGCAACTATCTTTTCCCATTCCGTCAGTTGCCTATTAGTTTTATGGATTGTTTCCTTTGCCGTGCAGGAGCTTTTTATCTTGATGAGGTCCCAGTACATTTTTGCTCTTGATTCCCTTGCCTTTGGGGGTGTGTCAAGTAAGAAATTGCTGCGGTGGAGGTCAAGGAGGTTGTTTCCTGCTTTCTCCTCTAGGGTTTTTTTTTTTTTTTTTTTATGTTTTTTATTTCTGAGAGAGAGAGAGACAGCATGAGCAGGGGAGGGTCAGAGAGAGAGGGAGACACAAAATCGGAAACAGGCTCCAGGCTCTGAGCTAGCTGTCAGCACAGAGCCCAACGCGGGGCCCGAACCCACAAACCGCGAAATCGTGACCTGAGCCGAAGTTGGACGCTTAACTGACTGAGCCACCCGGGTGCCCCTCTCCTCTAGGGTTTTGATGGTTTCCTGTCTTACGTTCAAATCCTTTATCCATTTTGAGTTTACTTTTGTGTATGGTGTGAGAAAATGATCTAGTGTCATGCTTCTGCATGTTGCTGTCCGGTTCTCGCAGCACCATCTGTTAAAGAGGCTGTCTTTTTTCCATTGGATATTCTTTCCTGCTTTGTCAAAGATTAGTTGGCTGTACACTTTTGGGTCCACTTCTGAGTTCTCTATTGTATTCCATTGGTCTATGTGTCTGTTTTTGTGCCAATACTATACTGTCTTGATGATGACAGCTTTGTAGTAGAGGCTTAAGTCTGGGATGGTGATACCTCCCGTTTTGGTTTTATTCTTCAGTATTACTTTAGCTATTCGGGGTATTTTGTGGTTCCATGCAAATTTTAGGATAGTTTGTTCTAGTTTTGAGAAGTATGCTGGTGCAATTTTGATTGGGATTGCATTGAATGTGTAGATTGCTTTGGGTAGTAATGACATTTTAACTATATTTATTCTTCCAACCCATGAGCATGGAATGTTTTTCAGTTTCTTTGTGTCTTCTTCAATTTCCTTCATAAGTTTTCTATAGCTTTCATCATATAGATCTTTTATATCTTTGGTTAGGTTTATTCCTAGGTATTTTATGCTTTTTTGTGCAGTTGTGAATGGGATCAGTTTCTTGATTTCTCTTTCTGTTGCTTCATTATTGGTGTATAAAAATGCAACCAATTTCTGTACGTTGATTTTGTATCCTGCAACTTGGCTGAATTCATGGATCAGTTCTAGTAGGCTTCTGGTGGAGTCTGTCGGGTTTTCTATTTAGAGTATCATGTTGTCTGCGAAAAGTGAGAGTTGACTTCTTCTTTGCCAATTCTGATGCCTTTTATTTCCTTTTGTTCTCTGATGGCTGGTGCTAGGACTTCCAGCACTATGTTAAACAACATTGGTGAGAGTGGACATCCCTGTCGTGTTCCTGATCTCAAGGGGAAAGCTCTCAGTTTTTCCCTGTTGAGGATGATGTTAGCTGAGGGCTTCTCATAGATGGCTTTTATGATGTTGAAGTAAGTTCCTTCTATCCCAACTTTCTCGAGGGTCTTTATTAAGAAGCGATGCTGTATTTTGTCAAATGTGTTTTCTGCATCTATTGACAGGATCATATGGGTTTTATCTTTTCTTTTGTTGATGTGATGAATCACATTGATTGATTTGTGAATATTGAACCAGTCCTGTAACCTAGGAATGAATTCCACTTAATTTTGGTGGATAATTCTTTTTATGTGTTGTTGAATTCGATTTGCAAGTATCTTGTTGAGGATTTTTGCATCTGTATTCATGAAGGATATTGGCCTGTAGTTCTCTTTTTTGGCTGGATCTCTGTCTTGGGAATCAAGGTAATGCTGGCTTCATAAAATGAGTCTAGTTTTCCTTCAGTTTCTAATTTTTGGATAGCTTGAGAAGAATGGGTATTAATTCTGTTTTAAACATCTGGAAGAATTCCCCCAGGAAAGCCATCTGGCCCAGGGCTCTTATTTGTTGGGAAATTTTTGATAATTGATTCGATTTCTTCACTAGTTATGTGTTTGTTCAGATTTTCTGTCTCTTCCCGTGTGAATTTTGGTAGTGAATATGTGTTTAGGAATTTGTCCATTTCTTCTAAGTTGTCCAGCTTGTTGGCATATATTTTTTCATAGTATTCCCTGATAATTGCTTGTATTTTTGAGGGGTTGTTTGTAATAAGTCCATTTCCATTCATGATTTTGTGTATTTGAGTGCTCTCTTCTTTTTGAGAAGCCTGGCTAGAGGTTTGTCAATCTTGTTTATTTTTTCGAAAAACCAACTCTTGGTTTCATTGATCTGTTCATTGTTTCTTTGGTTTCTATATTATTTATTTCTGCTCCGATTTTTATTATTTTCTCTTCTCCTACTAGGTTTGGGGTGTTCTTGTTGCTCTCCCTCTAGTTCCTTTAGGTGAGCTGTTAGATTTTGCACTTGCACTTTTTCTAATTTCTTCAAATAGGCCTGGAGTGCAATGTACTTTTTTTTTTTTAATGTTTTATTTATTTCCAGGAGAGAGAGAGAGAGAGAGACAGCGTTAGCAGGGGAGGGTCAGAGAGAGAGGGAGTCACAGACTGAAACAGGCTCCAGGCTCTGAGCTGGCAGTCAGCACAGAGCCCGACGCGGGGCTCGAACCCACGAACCGCGAGATCATGACCTAAGTGAAAGTCGGACGCTTAACCGACTAAGCCACCCAGGCGCCCCAGGAGTGCAATGTACTTTCTTCTTAGCACTGCCTTTGCTGCATCCCATTGAGTTAGGATTATTGTATTTTTGTTTTCATTTGTTTCCATATGTTTTTTAATTTCTTCTCTAATTGCCTGATTGGCCCATTCGTTCTTTAGTAGGGTGTTCTTTAACCTCTATGTTTTTGGAGGCTTTCCAGACTTCTTCCTGTGATTGATTTCTGGTTTCATAGCATTGTGATCTGAAAGTATACATGGTATGATCTTAATTCTTTTATATTTATTGAGGGCTGCTTTATGTCCCAGTATGTGATCTGTCTTGGAGTATGTGCCATGTGCACTTGAGAAGAAAGTGAATTCCTTGGCCTCAGGATGTAGAGTTCTAAATATATCTGTCAGATCCATCTGGTCCAGTGTGTCATTCAAGTTCATTGTTTCTTTAGTGATTCTGTCTAGTTGATCTATCCATTGCTGTGAAAGGAGTATTAAAGTCCCCTGCTATTAGCATATTCTTATCTATAAGATTGTTTCAGTTTGTGATTAATTGTTTTATATATTTAGGTGCTCCCATATTCAGTCTGTAGACATTTATAATTGTTAGTTCTTCCTGATGGATAGACCCTGTAATTATATGTAATGCCCTTCTTCAGCCCTTGTTATCCTCTTTGATTTAAAGTCCAGTTTGTCCGATATAAGTATAGCTACTCCAGCTTTCTTTTGACTTCCAGTAGCATGATACATATTACTCCATCCCCTTATTTTTAATCTGAAGGTGTCCTCCAGTCTAAAATGTGTTTCTTGTAGACAGCAAATAGATGGATTTTGTTTTTTTATCCATTCTGCTACCCTATGTCTTTTGATTGGAGCATTCAGCCCATTTACATTCAGTGTTATTATTGAAATATATGGGTTTAGAGTCATTGTGTCGTTTGTGGGATTCATGCTTATGGTGGTGTCTCTGGTATCTTGGGTTCCTTGCAACAGTTTCACTCAGAGAGTCCCCCTCAGGATTCTTGTAGGGCTGGTTTAGTGGTGACAAATTCTTTCAATTTTTGTTTATTTGGAAAGACTTTTATCTCTCCCTCTATTCTGAATGACAGGCTTGCCGGATAGAGGATTCTTGGCTGAATATTTTTTCTGTTCATCACATTGAAGATTTCCTGCCATTCCTTTCTGGCCTGCCAAGTTTTAGTAGATAGGTCTGTCACCACTCTAATAGGATTCCCTTTGTATGTTAGGGCCCTTTTCTCCCTAGCTGCTTTCAAAATTCTCTTTTTGTCTTTATATTTTGCCAGTTTCACTATGATATGTCGTGCAGAAGATCGATTCAAGTTATGTCTGAGGGGAGTTCTCTGTGTCTTGAATTTCAACATCTACTTCCCTCCCCAGGTTGGGGAAGTTCTCTGCTATAATTTTTTCCAGGACTCCTTCAGCAGCTTTCTCTTTCTCTTTTCTTCTGGGATTCCTATGTTATTGATATTGTTTTGTTTGATTGTATTGCTGAGCTCTCTAACTCCTTCTTTCATGTTCCTGGATCAGTTTATCTCTATCTCAGTTTCTTCTTTTTCTATAATTGTGTTTTCTAAATCACTTATTCTCCTTTCTGCCTCTTCAATCTGTGCATTGGATGCCTCCATTTTATTATGTTTCTCATTTATAGCATTTTTGAAAATTCATCATAACTATTTTTCAGCTCCATAGTGTTTGTAGCAGTTGTTTCTCCGATGTCTTCTATGCTTTTTTCAAGCCCAGCGATTAATTTTATGACTATTGTTCTAAATTCTTGTTCAGTATGTTGTTTATATCTGTTTTGAGCAGTTCTTTAGCTGTCAGTTCTTCATGGAATTTCTTTGGAGGAGAGTTCTTCCGTTTTGTCATTTTGGTTTTTTTATCTCTTGTTAATTTTAAAAGCTTGTTTACACTTTGCCTCTGCAAGTTCTGCTGTATTAAAGAGGCCTCTGACTGTTCAGGGCCTGTCCATTAGGGTAGTGTTCTTTGAATGGTGTCTCTTGGTTTCTCTTGTTGAGAGTTTGGTTATTTTGTTTCCCTACTCGTAGCAGTATTTGGGACTCTTCACCATGTGTACTTTGGCTTGTTTCTTGAGGTAGCTCTGGAAAAAGAAAACAGACAACCTCAGAGGGAACAAAGGTACACACACGCACAGACAAAACCAATAAATATGCAAACCCAGGCTCAGGTAAAAACAACAACAAAATAGCTCTCTAGTGGGGATAGGCCTTGTTTGGTATAGGCAGCTCTGTCCTCCACTGTGTCCAGCTGGCTGCTCCCTGAGGCTCCGCCTTGGTGGTTGTGGGGAGAAAAATGGCGTCACCCCAGTCCCTTCTCAACCAAGCATTGCAAATCACTCCTTTGGGTCCGATCTTCCTGTGCTGAGGATGTAGCCAAGGTGGGCTGAGTTCTGTGCCCCATGCCGCACCTCGTTTCCAGGTCCCAGTCCATGGGCTTTGTTTATACCGCTGAAACAGTTCCACAGTTTGCTGCTTCCCTGCTGCCGGGGGTTGAGTCGGGGGTGGGGGGAAAGGGGAAGTGTCGCAGCCTCAGATCCACAGGAGTCCAGCAGCTATATAGCCTGGGATCTGAGGCCTCCGTGCCCCCTGTGCGTGCAGGGAATGTAGCAGGTTCAGGCCCGCCGCCGCCACTTTCCTTCTAGATTTTTGTGGCTTCAGGCATGCCTTGGCTGGGGCAACATCTCTGCCTTTTTGGTCACTCTGCCTCCTCCTTTTTAGTCTCAAAATGTCCTCTGCCTCACTCTTACAAGGATACATGTGATTGCATTTAGGGCCCACCCACAAAACCCAGGATAAACTCCTTTAACAATCCTTAATTTAATCAGTCCTTTGCTATATAGGTAACTTTCATAGGTTACAGAGATTAAGAAGTGACTTACCTTCCTCTGGGGCAGCATTAAGCCCAATATAGTCTGGAAGCCTCAGTTACCCGAAAATGGATGTGAAAGTGAATCAAAAGCAGTACAGCATTAAAATGATGAATATAATCATTTTATATTTTTGAGATAATAATGTGCCTGTGTGTGTTTAGGGTATGGGGTTATTATAAAGATGAGTAAGGCCGGTTTCTTGCCCTGGAAGAAGTTACACTGCAGGGGTTATATATACATACATGTACATTTACTAGATAGAAAACAGAATAGTTACCTAATCGTGTTTGAAAAAGTCATGAGGTACTTTGTGGAGGAAGTAATACTTTTCTGAACAGAATTTTGAAGGCTGATGAGTAATTCACTAGATCAGAGTACAGAGGGGTAGAAAAGCCCTTCAGGACAAGGAAATTAGTATTTGCAAAGATGTGGAGATAGAAAACAGTAGTGTGTGTTCAGCAAGCTACCAGTAGTCAGTGCATGAGATAAATTTTAACTTTGTATTTGTTTCTAATACACAAATTGCTGTCTCTCATTTTACCAGTTGCAAAGTAAATGTTACTTGTTGTGAACATTTTTAAAACACAGATCTTTTCATAGATTAATATCTTTGTCCATTAAATACAGGGGTGGGTGGGGGAGAAGTGCTTTATGGAAATGCAAATTAAAACCACGGTGAGATATCACTTTACAACTCCTAGAATTGCTAAAATTGAAAAGACTGTGTGAAAGTAAATAAGGGGGCTCTTAGACTAAGGTGGCTCTAATGCCCTTAGCCTATGTAAGCCAGCATCCATGGGCTTGAATCCAAGAAAATAAAACTTAAAAACCAGTCCCAGCCAGCCAGCTAGGCTTTCCTGAATAAGGCAGCTCTTTAAGCTATATCCATCACATAACTTCCTTCCTTTTCTTCCATATCTTCTGTATAGAAACCACTCCACTTGCTCTTGTGGTGGTTTGCTCCTAACCACTTTTACTTTGGCACTGCCTGATTGGAATTGGTGTGTATACTCAAAGTGGAAAATTTTGTCTTAGGGATGTCCACTCTCATCACTTTTATCCAGCATTGTACTGGAAGTTCTAGTCTAGTCTTTCTGTTGTCTAACAGCAGTTAGAAATAAAAGTCAGAAATAAAAGGCATCCAAATTGGTAAGAAAGTAGTAAAACTTTCCTATTTGCAGATGACATGATATTCTATAGAGAAAAGCTGAAAGACACCACCAAAAAAGTGCTAGAACTGATACATGAATTCAGTAAAGTCACAGGATATGAAATCAGTTTACAGAAATCTGTTGCATTTCTATACAACAGTAATGGAGCAGCAGAAAGAGAGATTAAGGCATCAGTCCCATTTACAATTGCTTCACAAACCATAAGATACCTAGGTATAAACCTAACCAAAGAGGTGAAAGACTTATGAAGCTATATAACACTGATGAAAGAAATTGAAGATGACACAAAGATATGGAAAGAAAATCCATGCTCATGGATTGGAAGAACAAATATTGCTAAAATGTCTATAATACTCAAAGCAATATACATATTTAATGCAATCTCTATCAAAATATCAACAGCACTTTTCATGGAGCTAGAACAAACAATCATAAAATTTGTATGGAACCAGAAAAGAGCCTGAATAGCCAAAGCAACCTTTAAAGAAAAAAAATGCAAAGCTGGAGGCATTACAATTCTGGACTTCAACTTATATTACAAGGTTTTAATGATCAAAACAGTATGGTACTGGCATAAAAATAGACACATAGATTATTGGAATAGAATAGAAAACCCAGAAATGAACCCACAATTATGTGATCAATTAATCTTTGACAAAGGAGGAATGAAAATGCAATGGAAAAAAGACAACAAATGGTGTTGGAAAAAATGGGAAGCTATATGCAAAGGAATGAAATTGGACCACTTTCTTAGACCATACACAAAAATAAATTCAAAATAGATTAAAGACCTAGGTGTACACTATTTGTGATGAGCATCAGTGATGTATGGAAGTATTGAATCGCTGAATTGTACAACTGAAACAAATAGTACACTGTAAACTAAATGGAATTTAATAAAAACTTTTAAAAAGACAAAATCTTTTTAAATTTTTAAAAACATTTCACCAGTGTTTATTTTCCTTTTTAAATAGTCCAGTGTAGGTAACATACAGTGTTATATTAGTTTCAGGTATACAATATACTGATTCATTAATTTTATGTATTATTCAGTGTTCATCATGATAAGTGTACTCGTAATGCTTTTCACCTATTTCACTCAACCTTCCTTCTGGTAACCATCTGTTCTCTACAGTTGAGTGTCTGTTTTTTGGTTTGCCTTTTTTTATATTTTCCTTTGTTCATTTGCTTTGTTTCTTAAATTCCACGTATGAGTGAAATCATATGGTATTTGTCTTTCACTGACTTGTTTTACTTGGCTTATACCTCTAAATCCATTCATGTTGTTGCAAATGGCAAGATTTCATTCTTTTTTATGGCTGAATAATATTCCATTGTATGTATACGTATACATACACACACACCACATTTTCTCTATTCATCTATTGATGGACACTGGGCTGCTTCCATAATTTGGCTATTGTAAATAATGCTTCAGTAAGCATAGGGGTGCATATATCCTTTTAAAATAGTGTTTTCATCTTCTTTGAGTAAATACCTAGTAGTGCAATTAGAGATCATACAGTAGTTCTGTTTTGAACATTTTGAGGAACCAACATACTGTTTTCCATAGTGGCTGCATCAGTTTGCATTTCTGCCAGTAGTACATGAAGATTCCTTTTCCTCTACATCCTTATCAACACTTGTTTTTTATGGTTTTTGTTTTAGCCATTTTTTTATTAAAAAATTTTTTAATGTTTATTTTTGAGAGAGAGAGAGACAGAGACAGAGAACGTGAGCAGGGGAGGACAGAGAGAGGGAGACACAGAATTTGAAGCAGGCTCCAGGCCCTGAGCTGAGCTGTCAGCACAGAGCCCAACATAGGTCTTGAATTCACAAACCGTGAGATCATGACCTGAGCCTAAGTTGGATACTTAACCAACTGAGCCACCCAGACACATCTGATTTTAGTCATTCTGACAGGTGTGAGGTGATATCTCACTGTGGTTTTGATTTTCATTTCCCTGATGAGTGACTTTTAGCATCTTTTCATGTCTCTGTTGGCCATCTGAATGGTTTCTTTGGAGAAATGTCTGTTCATGTCTTCTGCCCATTTTTTAATTGGATTATTTGGGAAGTTCTTTGGTGTTGTATTATGTAAGTTCTTTGTATATTTTGAATACTAACCCTTTATCACATATGTCATTTGCAAATATCTTCTCCCATTTAGTTGATTGTCTTTTAGTTGTTGTGTTCTTTGATGTGTAGAAACCTTTATTTTGATGTTTATTGCCAATAGTTTACTTTTGTAAACTATGTAAACTCCAGTAGTTTACTGTTTCTTTTGTTTACCTTGCTTCAGGAAAGTATCTAGAAAAATGTTGCTGCAGCCAATGTCAGAGAAATTATTGCCTGTGTTCTCTTCTAGGGTTTTTATGGTTTCAGATCTTACAATTATGTTCTTAATCCATTTTGAGTAAATTTTTGTATATGGTGTAAGAAAGTGGTTTGGTTTCATTCTTTTGCATGTAACTTTCCAGTTTTCCCACCACCATTTATTGAATACAAGTGTTTTTCCCATTGCATGTTCTTTCCTCCTTTGTCAAAGATTGTTTGACCATATAATTGGGTTTATTTCTGGGCTTATCTATTCTGTTCTATTGATCTGTTTTTGTGCCAGTATCATGCTGCTTTGATTACTACAAATTTTTACTATCACTTGAAATCTGGAATTGTGATACCTCTAGCCTTGTTTTCCTTTTTTCAAGATTGCTTTGGCTATTTGAGTTCTTTTGTGGATCCATAAAAATTTTAAGATTGTTTGTTTTAGTGCTTTGAAAAATGCTGTTGGTATTTTGATAGAGATTCCATTAAATGTGTAGGTTACTTTGGGTTGTATGAACATTTTAATAATATTCTTCCAAGTCATGAACATGGAATATCTTTTCATTTGTTTCTGTTATTTTCAGTTTCTTTTATCAGTGTTTTATAATTTTCAGAGTATTGGTCTTTTCACCTCTTTGGTTAGGTTCATTCTAAGTATTTTATTATTTTTGGTTCTTACTATTGTAAAAGACTGTTTTCTTAAATTCTCTTTGTGCTTCATTATTGGTATGTGGAAATGCAATGGATTTTTGTACATTCATTTTGTATCCTACAACCTTAATGAATTTATCAGTTTTAGTAGTTTTTGAGGGGAGTCTTTAGGGTTTCTTATATATAGTATCATGTCATCTGCAAATAATAAAAGTTTTACTTCTTTTTTGCCAGTTTGGATGCCTTTTATTTCTTTTTGTTGTCTAAGTGCTTTGGCTAGGAGTTCCAGTGCTATGTTAAATAAAAGTGGTAAGAGTGGATATCTTTGTCTTGTTCTTAACCTTTGGAGAAAAGTTCCCAGTTTTACTCCATTGAGTATGATGCTACCTGTGGGGTTTTCATAAATGGCCTTTATGTTCTCTCTAAACCAACTTTGTTGAAGGTTTTTCTTAGAAATGGATGTTGTACTTTGTCAGATGCTTTTTTTGCATCTATTAAAAATGATCATACGGTGTTTGTCCTTTCTCTTATTGATGTTATATATCACATTGATTGATATGCAAATACTGAACCATTCTTGCAACCTAGGAATAAAACCCACTTGAGTGTAGTGAATCATGATTTAATGTATTGTTGGATTTAGTTTGGTAATATTTTGTTAAAGAGTTTAGCATCTGTGTTCATCAGAGATACTGGCCTGTAGTTTTTTTCTAGTGTCTTTATCTGGTTTTGGCATTGGAGTAATAATTGCTTCATAGAATAAATTTGGAAGTTTTCCTTCTTTTTCTGTTGTTTGGAATAGGCTTTAACTCTTCTTTAAACGTTTGGTAGAATTCACCTGTGAAGACATTCAGTCCTGGGCTTTTGTTGTTGGGAGTTTTTTCATTAGTGACTGAATTACATTGCTGGTAACTAGTTTGTTCAAATTTTTTGTTTCTTACTGATTCAGTTTTGGAAAGTTTCATGTTTCTAGGAATTAATGAATTTCTTCTAGTTTGTCCATTTGTTGTCATGTAACTTTATAATATTTTCTTACAGTCATTTGTATTTCTGTGGTGTCACTTGTTATATTGCCTTTTTCATTTTTTTATTTTGTTTGAGTCTTTTTTTTTATGAGAGTGGCTAAAAGTTCATCAATTTAAAAAAAATTTTTTTTAGTTTATTTTGAGCGCATGTATGAAAGAGATAGAGAGCATTGAGCAGGGAAGGGGCAGAGAGAGAGAGGGAGAGAGAAAAGCCCAAACAGACCTCACACTGTCTGTGCAGAGCTCAACATCAGACTTAATCTCACAAATTGCAAAATCATGACCTGAGTTGAAACCAAGAGTTGAATATTTAACCATCTGAGCCAAGTATCCCAAGGTTCATCATTTTTATTGATCTTTTCCACCAACTGGCTCCTGGTTTCATTGATCTATTATTATTTTTTTTAGTTTCTGTTTTGTTTATTTCTGCTTTTTATTATTTCCCTCTACTGTTTATATTCTGCTTTACTTTGCTGAATTCATGGATCAGTTCTAGCAGTTTTTTGGTGGAATCTTTTGGGTTTTCCATCTGGATTATCATGTCACCTGCAAAGAGTGATAGTTTGACCTCTCCTGGCCGATTTGGATGCCTTTTATTTGTGTTGTCTGCTGAGGCTAAGGTTTCCAATACTGTGTTGAATAACAGTGGTGAGAGTGGACATCCCTATCTTGTTCCTGACCTTAAGGGGAAAGCTCTCAGTTTTTCCCCATTGAGAATGATATTAGTGTTAAGTCTTTCATTAAGTCTTTCATAAATGACTTTTATGATCACTTCTATGCCTACTTTCTTGAGATTTTTATCAAGAAAGGATGCTGTATTTTGTCAAAAGCTTTCTCTGCATCTGTTGAGAGGATCATGTGGTTCTTGTCCTTTCTTTTATCAATGTGATAAATCACACTGATTGTTTTGCAGATATTGAACCAGCCCTGCATCCCGGGTATAAATCCCAGTTGGTTGCAGTGAATAATTTTTTCAATGTATTGTTGGATCCAGTTGACTAATATCTTGTTGAGGATTTTTGCATCCATGTTCATCAGGGAAATTGGTCTATAGCTCTCCTTTTTAGTCTTTGTCTAGTTTTGGAATCAAGGTAATGCTGGCTTCATTCTTTAGTAGGATGTTCTTTAGTCTCCAAGTATTTGTTATCTTTCCACATTTTTTTCTTGTGGTTGATTTCAAGTTTCATAGTGTTGTGGTCTGAAAATATTCATGGTATGATCTCGATCTTTTTGTACTTGTTGAGGACTGATTTGTGTCCCTGTATGTGATCTATTATGGAGAACATTCCATGTGCAGTGGAGAAGAATGTATATTCCACTGCTTTAGGATGAAATGTTCTGAATATATCTGTCATCTGGTTCAGTGTGTCATTCAAAACCATTGTATTCTTGTTGAATTTCTGATTAGATAATCTGTCCATTGCTGTAAGTGGATGCTGAAATCCCATATTAGTATGGTATTATTATCAATGAGTTTCTTTATGTTTGTGATTGATTTATATATTTGGGTGCTCTCACATTTGGAGCATAAATGTTTACAATTTTTAGGTCTTCTTGGTGGATAGACCCCTTAATTATGATATAATGTCCTTCATCTCTTGTTACAGTCTTTATTTTATTTTATTTTATTTATTTATTTTTTTTAATGTTTTATTTATTTCTAGGAGAGAGAGAGAGAGACAGCGTGAGCAGGGGAGAGTCAGAGAGAGAGGGAGTCACAGACTGAAACAGGCTCCAGGCTCTGAGCTGGCAGTCAGCACAGAGCCCGACGCGGGGCTTGAACCCACGAACCGCGAGATCATGACCTAAGCGAAAGTCGGACACTTAACCGACTAAACCACCCAGGTGCCCCTACAGTCTTTATTTTAAAGTCTAGATTGTCTGATATAAGTATGTCTACTCCAGCTTTCTTTTGTCCACCATTAGCACGACAGATGGTTCTCTGTCCCCTTAGTTTCAATCTGATAGTGTGTTTAGGTCTAAAGTGGGTCTCTTATAAACAGCATATAGATGGATCTTGTTTTCTTATCCATTATGTTACCCTAGAGACAGTTCTTGCTTCTTGAGGTAGATCTCTATTGCTATAAATTTCCTTCTTAGAACAACTTTTGCTGCACCCAAAGATTTGGACTGTTGTTGTCATTTTCATTTGTCTCTATGTATTTTTTATTTCCTCTTTGATTTCTTGGTTGACTCTTTCATTGTTTAGTAGCTTGTTATTTAATCTTGCATTTGTGCTCTTTCCAGATTTTTCTTGTGGTTGATTTCTAGTTTCATAGCATTGTGGTCATCAGAAAAGATGCATGGTATGACTTTGAGCTTTTTTTTGTTTGTTTTTAATTTTTATTTTGGAGAGCGAGAGTACACGAGCTGGGGAGAGGGGCAGAGGGAGAGAGACAGAGAATCCCGAGCCGACTTCACGCTCAGCGCAGAGCCCAATGTGGGGCTCAATCCCACAAGCCTGAGATCATGACCTGAGCAAAAACCAAGAATTGAATGTGCAACCAACTGAGCCACTCAGGTGCCCTCGATCTTTTTTAATTTGTTGAGACTTGTTTTATGGCCTAATATGTGACCTTTTCCAGTGAATGTTCCATGTACACTTGGAAAGAGTATGTATTCTGATGTTTTAGAGTAGAATATTCTGAATATATCTGTTAAATACATCTGGTCCAATGTGTCATTCAAAGTCATTGTTTCTTTGTTGATATTTTGTTTGGATGATCTATTCATTGACATAACTGTTTTTTTTGTTGTTGTTATTTTATATTATTTTTTTTTTACACATAGTTTATTGTCAAATTAGTTTCCACGACATAACTGTGTTGTTAAAGTCTCCTACTATTATCGTATTGTTATTGATCAGTTCCTTTATGTTTGTTATTAAGTGTTTTATGTATTTCAGTGCTTCAGTGTTGGGTGCATAAATATTTACAAGGGTTTAATCTTGTTGGATTATTCCCTTTATGATTATAGTGTTTTTCTTTGTCTCTGTCACAGTCTTTGTTTTAAAGTCAATTTCATCTGATACAAGTTTTTCTACACTGGCTTTCTTTTCACGTCTATTTGAATGATAGATGCTTCTCCATCCCTCTCTTTCGATCTGCAAGTGTCTTTAGGTCTGAAATGATTCTCTTGTAGGCACCATATATTGGGTCTTGTTTTTTAGTATCTTTTGTCACCTATGTCTTTTGATTGGCGTGTTGAGTTCATTTACATATAAAGTAATTATTGATAGGTATATACTTACTGCCATTTTGTTACTCATTTTATGGTTGTTTTTGTGTCTATGGGATGAGGTGAGCTCTGGGTCCTCCTACTTTCCCCAGAAGTCTTATTGTTTGTCTTTTGACAACTGACAACACGCATTTTGGCAACAGCGTTAAGCATTACAACTCTTATGTTTTTGGTTGAAACAGAAAATAATATAACCACTATAGAAAAAGATTTGTCAATTTCTCTGTAAGTTAAACATCTACTCCATGATTCAGCAATTCCTTACACTCCTATATTCATTCCTCTCCCCAACTGAAAACCTGTCCACAAGGAGTCTTGTTCAAGAATGCTCATCGTAGCTTTAGTCATAATGACCAGAAACAATCCAGCTACCCATCAGTAAGAAAATGAGTAAGCAAAATATTATGTTTATCTATATAAAAATTTTTTAATGTTTATTTTTGAGAGAGAGACAGACAGACAGACAGACAGCATGAACAGGGCAGGGGCAGAAGAAAGGGAATCACAGAATCCGAAGCAGACTTCAGGCTCTGAGCTGTCAGCACAGAGCCTGATGCGGGGCTTGAACTGATGAGCCATGAAATCATGACCTGAGCCAAAGTTGATGCTTAACCAACTGACCCACCCAGGCGCCCCAACAAATTATGATATTTAAACAATAGAATACTCTGGGATTCTTCCTTTGTAAGCTCATGGGGTTGTATACTTGTGCATTTTATTATGTGTAAATTTTACTTCCAAAAGACTGAACAAAAGAGAATTGGTTGATGAAATGGCCTGTTTTGTGAATGTTACTGTGTATCCATGTGATGTCTAAAGTTGTGGTAGCTTCACAACCATGAGGAGAATTAAGCCAACAGGTTATGTTGGCAGAATTATGGTGTCAACTTTAACCATAAAATAGCCAGTTTTACTAGCAAAATGAGTTTATTCATTTTCTCGAAGGAAATACACTTCGAGACATACAAACTATGGCTTAACCATAAGCAAGTCCAGAGAACAAAGGAAAGAAGCATTCTTTTATACAGCAAAGGAGGGATTTGGGAGGGGTAGTTTGGAAAGAAAGGAGAGGAGTGAGAGTTTGGGGCTGTAGTGGTTTTTCATTGGCTGAGTTGTGGTAGTTCTCATTGGTTGGTTGGTTGCTGGACAAGGAGAAAATCTTTTTTCTTCTTGGTGGAGTAGTAGCAAAGCAAGCTGCTTTCTGTTGGGGCTTGCAAACAGCAGTGAGTGGTGGTGTGTTAGATCTCCCCCTTCAATGAGATTTTCTGTACTCAGTTTCAATGGAGAAGACCAGGATCCTTGATGATACTGAGCCCGATTTTTTTTTTTTAAGAGCCAACCACATCTTTATTAGTTTCTGCAGCAGGGCTACTGGAGCCCCTACCTATAAGGGAACTTTAGAAGGCTACTCTGGCTACTGGGAATGAATGTTAGCACTTCTATTAAAAGAAGATGAAGAGGAAATTGGAAGGGAATCCAATGGAGAGACTGCTGGGCCACCTACAGGGAGGTACACGTGGGGCTTGCCACTGGATCAGGACCTGCAGGTGAACACTGCCATCTCCCTCAGAGTGAAGGAAGAGACCAAGCTTGAGATAGTGTTATGAGTCCGATTTTTGATTGAAAATTTAAAACTTTGAGTTTTAGAATTCTGAATGCTTTAAAAAAATTGTGAATTATTAAAAGCAGAGAAGTGCACAAAACAAAGCAAACCCCCAATTTAACCATAACAGAGATGAAAAAGTAGAGCACTGCTGGCCTTTTTTCTGGTAACTCTATCCTGACTTTTATGTTAATCACTTCTTTTTATAGTTTATAAACTATAGTTTTTAGTATATTCTAAATACTCTAGTTTTGCTTGTTTTTAATTTTTTCTCAACTTTAGAGTGTGCTTTTTTGCCTGGCTTTTGTTTGCACAGTATTTTTAAAGTTCACCTGTGTAGTGTTTCTATAGGTTATTTTTGTTGTTGTATAGTGCTAGTTTCATTATGCCACAATATGTATCTCCAGCTCTTAATGGACATTTGGTTTGTTTCTAGGTTTCATTTGGGAACAGTATTGTTATCAGCAGCAACTTTGCAACAGAAATTTCTTGGTGTACTTGTACTCACATTTCAGTTCGGTATATTTCAAGTAGAGGAATTGTTGAGTCATAGTATAGATACATCTTTAACTTTAGTAGAAAATGCTCATTTTTTTCTAACATAGATATAACCAGTCTACACCACAGCATGTTGCTTCCCATACTCCTCAGACTTGTTATGGTCAGTCGGTTTGGTTTTTTCATTGTGATTTTAATTTCAAAAAGAAATCTTACACATTATTATGTTAAAAGACAACTCAATAGAAATAATTGGGTAAAAGATTCAAATAAACATTTCACAAAAGAGGATATCCAAATGGTTCATCAACAAAGAAAAGTTGCTCAGTCTTCTTATTTTTTCAGGAAATTGCTTTTTAGTCTTTCTGGTATTTTTTTTCCTGCCATGGGTTATTGAAAACACTTTCCTATATTCCAGCAACTTTTTTTTTGATTTCACACTTAGAGCTTTAGTCCAGCTACAGTTCATTTTAGTGTGTAATGTATAGCTGGGCCCAGGTTTCTTTTTTCCATAAGGTGATATGGTTGTCCCAGCACCTTTGAATTGCAGACTTCTGTTTTATTACTGATTAGCAAACCACCTTTGTTCTTAATTGTCTTACATGGGTGGATGTGTCTTAATTACTGTAGATTTGTGATGTCTTGATATCCAGTAGGTAAAGTCCTCCTATCTTGTTTTTAAAATAATTTCTTCTGGGGGCGCCTGGGTGGCTCAGTCGGTTAAGCGTCTGACTTCAGCTCAGGTCATGATTTCATAGTTTGTAGGTTTGAACCCTGTGTCAGGCTCTTTGCTGACAGCTCAGAGCCTGGAGCCTGCTTCAGGTTCTGTGTCTTATTCTCTCTCTGCCCCTCCCACACTTGTGCTCTGTTTCTCTCTGTCTCTCAAAAATAAATAAATGTAAAAAAAAAATTAAAATAATTTCTTCTGTTCTTTAAAAATATTTCTGGCTTTTTGTATTTCCATGTAAAATTTTGAGTCCGCGTACTAAATTTCACACACACGCACATGTAACACACATACATATACCCCTACTTGCTAGGATATTGAATGGTGTTACATCTTTAGATCTTTTTGGGGGAGAATTTGTATCTTTAGAATGTGGTTTTCCAGTATATGGTACATAGCTCTATTTATATAGGTCTTTTTTAGAGTCTTTAATGGGTATCTGTATAATGGTTTGCATATCTTTTTGCCTAGGTATTTGGTATTTTTTGATGCTTTAAAAATGTCTTTAAAAATATTTTGTTGCTGATACGTAGAGTGCAATTAATTTTTATATTTATCCATGTAGCAATCTTACCAAGTTCTTCTAAGGATTTCTCTATACATTCTTTTTAGAATTTTTGGATTTTCTACATACACTATTAGAACAATCTGTATATATAAAGAAAGTTTTATTTTTCCTTTTCCTTTGTCTTGTTCCAGATTAAAAAAATTTTTTTTTATAGTTTATTTTTGAGACAGAGAACATGGGTGAGGGAGGGGCAGAGAGAGGAAGACACAGAATCTGAAACAAGCTCCAGGCTGTGAGCTGCCAACACAGAACCCAGTGCGGGGCTCAAAACCATGAACCACGAGATAATGACCTGAGCCGAAGTCGGAGGCTTAACTGACTGAGCCACCCAGGTGCCCCAGTTCCAGATATTTTATAGGTTATTTTCATTGTTGAATAAAATTGATGATGGACATCCTGGTCTTAATCACATTTTCAAAGGAAGGCACCGGGTGCCTGGGTGGCTCAGTCAGCTAAGCATCTGACTTCAGCTCAGGTCATGATCTCATGGTTAGTGAGTTCAAGCCCCACATTGCGCTTTGCATTGACAGTGCAGAGCCTGCTTCAGATCTGCTGTCTCCCTTTGTTTCTCTCTCTCAAAAATAAATAAACATTAAAATTTTTTTTAAGAAAGGATGAGGGGCGCCTGGGTGGCTCAGTTGGTTAAGTGTCTGACTTCGGCTCAGGTCTTGATCTTATGGTTGGTGGGTTTGAGCCCTGTGTTGGGCTCTGTGCTGACAGCTCAGAGCATGGAGCCTGCTTCGGATTCGGTGTCGGATTCGGTGTCTCCCTCTCTCTCTGACCCTCCCTGCTCACGCTGCCTCTCTCTCTCTCTCTCAGAAATAAATAAAATATTAAAAAAAAAAAGGATGACACAAAGATTTTAGAATCAAGTAGAGTGTTTAGTGTATTCTTTTTGTATATATCTTTTATTAAATTGATGTGCCTTTCAGTTCCTAGTTTGCTGTTTCCTCTCTTATATTGTGCCAAAATTCATATAACATAAAATTGAATGTTTTAAATGTAAAATTTGGTGGTATTTTGTACATTTATAGTATTGTACCTCTGTCACCTCTATCTGGTTCTAAAACATTTTATCACTTCCACAGATAACTATCCATCAAATAGTCACGTTTTCCTCCCTCCCCTCATCCCCTAACAGCCATCAATATGTTTTCTGTCTCTCTGGATTTACCAGTTTTGGATATTACTATAATTGTAATTATAGTCTGATGACAAAAAGGGTCGGTGTTTTATTTCAGTCCCACAAGTTCCTGAACATCTGTTATTTACTTTTTACATCTATTTTCTGTTGTTCAGGTAATTTCTGAGTAATTTCTGTTGCTTTGTGTTCCAATTCATTCTTTTTCATCTCCATTTTTTTTAATTAAAAATAGTTTTAAAAATGTTTATTTTTGAGGGAGAGAGACAGAGCATTAGTTGGGGAGGCGCAGAGAGAGAGCGAGACACAGAATCTGAAGCAGGGCTACAGGCTCTGAGCTGTCAGCACAGAACCTGACATGGGACTCGAACTCACAGACCATGTAATCATGACCTGAGCTGAAGCTGGACACTTAACCAACTGCGCCACCCAGGCTCTTTTTCTATTTCTGCCATTGAACTCATCCTTAGATTTTCATTTTGGTCATTGTACTTTTCAGTTCTCTAATTTCACTTGGTTCTTCTTTATATCTTCTATCCTTTGCTGAGACTTGTATTTCTTTGCTGTCTTTTTTTCCTAAATTTATTTCCAGCTTGTTTGTAATTGCCCTTTGAAATATTTTTAGCATGACTTATTTAAAATCTTTGTCAGATAACTTTATTCTCTCAGTGTTGGCATTTATCACTTGTCCTTTTACTTTCAGTTTGAGACCTTTCTTATTCTTGGTGTGACTAGTGATTTTCTTTTGAAACCTAGACATGTGGGGTATGATGTTATGAGACTGTTTCCTGTTTCTGACTTTTCCTCACACCTCTCTGGCACAGGAAAGGGGGGAAATGCCCCATTATTGCCAGATAAGAGATAGAAGTCTAGGTTCCCTAGTTGGCTTCTGTTGACACCTGAGTTGTGGGACATCATTATTGCTGGGTGCCATGGAGTTCTGGCTCTTCATGTAGTCTCCACTGTCATCTTAGAAAGAGTAGCCATGTTACCACTGAGTGGTAGTGCCAGACCTAACTCTCTACTAGCACTTATCTGATGGCACTTCCAACACTGTGAGGTAGGTGTTCTTCTTTACTGTTGGTAGGGTGAAAGTTTAAGTTTCCCATGTAGCCTCCACTGACATTGCAGAAGCATGGGGCTTTATTACCACTCAGCAGGGATAAAAGTCCCAACTTCCTTGTTAGCCTTCTTGTACACCATGCAGCCTAGCAGGATATTAGGTTACCTTATTACAGTCTGGTTTGTGTTGGCATGGTTGGTGGTGGAGTCACAGTTTTTTTCTGTAGTATTTTCCTGGAGTAGATTGTTATTGTCCAAAACATTTTTGTCTTGCTAGGCTTCCCCTTTCTTCTTTCTATGTGTCAGTTCTGATATTCTGAGGTTTTTAACCAGTTTTCCTGCTGGGCTCCATTTCTCAGAGTTGTTTTATATATATCCTATATATATCATTCAGGACATTTATTTTTATTAGTTGGATTAGTAGGGAAATATACATCTGCCCCATCATCCCAGAAGCAGAGGTCTTTATTCCAAAAGTTTTAAGATATATTATCAGTTTTCATTTACTTCTAGATATTTTCTGATTTCTATTGTGACCTTCTCTTTAATTCATGTTGTTTAGAAATCTTTCTAAGCATTAAGTAGCTTTTTCAGTTACCTTTTTGTATAGTTTAATTGCACTGTGGCCAGAAAAATATTCTGTATAATTTTGGTTTTTAAATTTTTAAAAGATTTTTAAAAAAATACCCAGCATGTAGTCAGTATTTACAAATGTTACATGTATGTATAAGGAATGTGTATTCTATAGTTTTGGGAATGGCTTTCTATATATGTTAGGCCAGGTGGGTTAATTATGTTGATTAAGTTGTCTATATTCTTACTGATTACTTTTTTGTGCTTGTTCTACTAGTTACCAAGAATAGTGGTTAAATTATCCCCCTTTGATTCTGAATTTGTCTATTTACCGTGTAGTTCTGACCCCTTCTACTTTGTGTGTAAATTAAAATTGTCATACCTTTCTGGTGTATTTCACCTTTTATCATTACAAATATCTTACTTCATCTATAGTACTATTTCTGTTGGTTGTTCTGTCTACTGTTCTGTTGGTTATTTTTTGGGCCTTAAAATCTACTTTATCTGATATTAATGTGATTTGTCATCTATCTTTAACGAACTATTGAAATGATCCCTGAAGGTAGAGTCTTTGTCATCTATCTTTAGATTAATGCTTAATTATATTTTTGGTTTTTTTTTTTTCACTCTTCATGTCCTTATGTTTAAAAATTTTTTTTTTTTAATGTTTTATTTATTTCTAGGAGAGAGAGAGAGAGAGACAGCGTGAGCAGGGGAGGGTCAGAGAGAGAGGTCAGAGAGAGTCACAGACTGAAACAGGCTCCAGGCTCTGAGCTGGCAGTCAGCACAAAGCCCGATGCGGGGCTCGAACCCACAAACCGCGAGATCATGACCTAAGCGAAAGTTGGACGCTTAACCGACTAAGCCACCCAGGTGCCCCTCATGTCCTTATGTTTTAAAAAGGCATATAAAAAAGATATATAGTTGGGTTCTTTTTTAATTTCTTATTTATTTGAAGCATTTATCTACTTTAAAGTAATTAATATATGTGACTAAGTCTTCTGTATAATTGTTTCTGTTTTCCTGTTTATTTATGTTCCATCTTATCTCCCTACTTGCCTTCTTTTAAATGGAATTTTGGGGCGCCTGGGTGGCTCAGTGGGTTGAACATCTGACTTTGGCTCAGGTCATGATCTCGTGGTTGGTGGGTGCAAGCCCTGTGTCAGGCTCTGTGCTATCAGCACTGCCTGCTTCAGATTCTGTGTCTCCTCTCTCCGCCCCTCTCCTGCTCGCTCCCTCTCTCTCAAAATAAATAAACGTTAAAAAAAAAAAAATGGAATTCTTAATGGAAGGGCCATTCTTAAAGGAGAGACAGAGGTGATTTTTGCCTCTCTAGGGTACATTTGGTAAAATGTCGAGACCTTTTGTTTTTCACTACTGGGGGGAGCAGTGCTACTGGCATCTAATGGGTAGAGACTAGGAATGTTACTAAATATCCTACAATGTACAGGAAAGCCCCCTTCCTACAAAGAAAATTATCTGGTCTAAAATCTCAGTGCAAAGGCTGAGAAACCCTTTATTAGAGTGATGTGAGTAATTTAAAATTTTCTACCCTTTTAGCATTCTCAGTGGTTATCCCACAGATAGATTCAGGAAACTTATTATGAAGAATCAGATAAGTAAATAAATTAGGCCATGTGTAGTTTCTGTTATGTGTTTTTTTTACCCTCTCTACCTTCTTTCTTTCCTTTTTCAAAGTTGTTTTAGGTTTGTATAAAAATTGAGCAGAAAGCACAGAGAGTGCCCATATACCCCCTGCCCTCAAACATGCACAGCCCCCCCCCACTATTATTAACATCTCCCAGAAGAGTGGTACATTTATTACAATTGATGAACCTATACTGACATGTTATTATCACTCCATAGTTTACATTAAGGTTCACTCTAGGTATTGTACATTCTGTGAGTTTTAACAAATGTATGTTGGCATGTATTCTGTTATAACAGTATCATACAGAATAATTTCACTGCTATAAAAATCTTACATGCTCCGCCTTTTCATCTCTTCCAGAATGTTATATACTTGGACTCCAACAGTATGTATCCCTTTTAGATGGGTTTCTTTCACTTAGTAATATGCACTTAAGTTTTTCTTCATGTCACTTCATGGCTTGATAGTCCTTTCTTTTTTGGGCTGAATAATACTCCATTGTTAAGATATACAACAATTTATCCATTCACCTACTGAAGGACATCTTGGTTGCTTCCATGGTTTGGCAATTATGAATAAAGCTGCTATAAACATGTATAAGTTTTTGTGTGAATGTAAGTTTTCATGTAATTTGAGTAAATAACGAAGAGTGCTGTTGCTGGACTATATGGTAAGACAAACAAATTAGAGTTCGTATTTTTCCACGTATTCACCAGCATTTGGTGTTGAAATTGTTTGGATGTGGGCCATTCTAATAGGTTTTTAATAGCATCTTATTGTTTCAATTTGCAATTTCCTGATATATGATGTTGAACATCTTTTCATATGCTTATTTGCCATTCATGTACCTTCTTTGGTGAGATGTGTGTTAAGGTCTTTAGGCAATTATTTAATTCAGTTGTTTGTTTTTTTATTGTTGAATCTGACTTTATGTATTTGCTTAACAGTTCTTAATCATATAGGTCTTTCCCAGTCTATGACTTCTCATTATCTTGACAGTGTCTTTCACAGAACAGAAGTTTTAATGTTTGTTTATTTTTGAGAGAGAGAAACACAGAATGTGAGCAGAGGAGGGTAAGAGAGAGAGAGAGGGAGACACAGAATCAATCCAAAGCAGGCTCCAGGTTCTGAACTTCCAGGCCAGAGCCTGATGCAGGGCTTGAACTCACAAATCTTAAGATCATGACCTGATCTGAAGTCAGATGCTTAACTGACTGAGTCACCAGGCACCCCCACAGAGCAGAAGTTTTAAATTTTAATGAAGTATAGGCCACCTGGGTGGCTCAGTCTGTTAAGTGGCCAACTTCGGCTTAGGTCATAATCTCTCGGTTTGTGAGTTCAAGCCTGACATCAGCCTCTGTGCTGACAGGTAGCTCAGAGCCTAGAGCCTACGTTAGATTCTGTGTCTCCCTCACTCTCTGCTCCTTCCCTGCTCATGCTCTGTCTCTCAAAAATAAATACACATTAAAAAATTAAAATAAATAAATTTAAATGAAGTCTAACTTACCAGTTATTTCTTTCATGGATCTTGCCCTTGGTTGTGTATCTAAAATGTCATTGTCATACCAGAGACCTCTGTTATGTTCTAGGAACTTGATAATTTTGCATTTTACATTTATGTACATTGGAACTAATTTTTGTGGAGGGTATAACATCTACCTAGATCCACTTTTTTTTTTGGCATGTGCATTATTTTTGCATGTGCTCCTGTGTCAAAGATCAGTTGACTATAGTTGTTTTAGTCTGTATGTGGACTCTTCTGTTCCATTAACCAATTTGTCTATTATTTTTCCAATATCACACTGTCATACTTACTGTTGCTTTTATGGTGAGTTTCACGTCAGATAGTGTCAATCCTCTGACTCTGTTTTTCTGCAATATTATATTGGCTATTCTGGGTCTTTTGCCTTTGTACATAGACTTTGGAATTTGTTTGTTGATATCCACAAAATAAATAACTTCTGGGGATCATATTGAATCTGTAGATCAAGTTGGGAAGAACTTACATCTTGGCAGTATTGAGTCTTCCTATCCATGAACATAGAGTATCTTTCCATTTATTTAGTTCTTTGTGGTTTTTTTCATCAAAGTTTAGTAATTTTCCTCATATTAAAAAATGTACATGTTTTGTTCAGTTTACAGCTGTTTCTTTTTGGGGAGTACTAATGTAAATGGTATTTTAAACTTAAATTCCACCTGTTCATTGCTGATATGTAGGAAAGTGATAGACTTTGTTTGTTTGCTTACGTGTTTATCTTGAGAGAGCGAGAATGTTTGAGGGGCAGAAAGAGAGAGAATCCAAAGCAGGCTCTGCACTGTCAGCACAGAGTCTACTGTTGGTCTTGAATTCTGAACCGTGAGATCATTATCTGAGCTAAAACCTAGAGCTGGACCCAACGGACTCAGCTACCCCAGCACCCTGATAGACATTATTGTATGTTAAATCTATCCTACAACCTTGCTATAATGTTTATCAGTTCCAGGAGGATTTTTTAAAAATTTGATCTTCTACACAGTCATGTCATCTGCAGAGAAAGACCGTTTTATTTCTTCTATCTGTATTTGTATGCCTTTTATTTTATTTTTTTGTCTTAATACATTAGCTAAGACTTCCCACTATGACGTTGAAAAGGAGTAGTCAGAGGGGATGTTTTTGTTTGTTCTTGATCTTGGTGGGAAAATTTCTATTTTCTCACCTCTAAATATGATGTTAGCTATAGATTTTTTATACATGTTCTTTATCAAGCTGATAAAGTTCCCTCCATACCTAATTTGTTGAGTTTTAAAAATTATGAATGGGTATTAAATTTTGTCAAATACTTTTTCTGCTTCTATTGATATAATTCTGTGATTTTTTTTTTGCTATAGTCTATTCATGTAATGGATTACATTAATTGACTTTTTTTTTTTTCCCTAATGTTGAACAAGCTTTGCATGCCTGGAAAAAATTCTACTTGGTCATGATGTGTAAATCTTTTTATACATTGTTGGATTCAATATGTTAATATTTTGTTGAGGATTTTTGCATCTGTGTTCTTTTTTTTTTTTTTAGCTCTTAAAAGATAACATTTTTAGCTTGGGGCCATACAAAACAAGAATCAGGCCAAACTTGGCTCATAAGCTATAATTTTCCAACCCCATTCCTAGTGATTATATTATGCATCTTTGAATTATCAAAGTGTAATATTCATTGATACTTTAGCCTTTTCCCATACAGTACAGGGCTCTATAACACTTGGAATTCTATCTTTACTGACATAGATGCTATTTCTTTATATATTATAAGACTGTATATGTTAAAAAACCCTAAGGTATTATTTTAAGCAGTTGGTATTCAGTTAGAATAATGTACATATTTCCAGTTTTTATTTATCTTTATTTTTGTATTGTCCAGTTCACATCTAAGGTAATTTCCCTTGGGTACGGAGGACTCCTTTACTGTTTCTTTTGCTGTACATCTTTTGCGGTGAATTTGTTTCATTTGTCTGAAAATGTCTTTAAAGATTTTTCCTCTTTTGCTATATTTATAGAATGTCAGTTTGGCAGTTATTTTCTTTCAGCACTATAAAGGTAGCATGTTTTCTGGCTTTCATTGTTGAAGTCAGTTCTGTCTATTGCTTCTTTTTAAGACACTTTGTCTCTTTTCTAGGTTGATCTTAAGATTTTCCCTTTTTCTTTTGGAATATCTTAAAGTGATTTTCTTAGGTGTGGATTTCTAAATGTGATGTGCATGGAATTCTTTTTATTTATATGTGTGGGGTTTATAGAACATTTTAGGGGGAGGTTCTTAACTACTTAAATATTTATCTATTTATTTTCCAGGTATTGCTTCTCCTTTACTTTTGGAACTCCACTGACATATCTGTTAGAATGACATTTTAACTTTATTTTCTGTATTTTCTTTTTTGTATTTTTCATTCTTATTTCTCTTCCTACTTTATCTTGAATGTATTCTTTTAACTTCTAATTCCTTCTTGTTTTAAAAATATTTTTTTTTAGGGGTGCCTGGGTGGCTTGGTCAGTTAAGCGTCCAACTTTCGCTTAGGTCATGATCTTGCGGTTCGTGGGTTCGAGCCTCACGTCGGGCTCTGTGCTGACTGCCAGCTCAGAGCCTGGAGCCTGTTTCAGTCTGTGACTCCCTCTCTCTCTGACCCTCCCCTGCTCACGCTGTCTCTCTCTCTCTCTCTCTCTCTCCTAGAAATAAATAAAAAAACATTAAAAAAATTTTTAAAAAAATATTTTTTTAAATAATTTAATGACTTCTAATTCCTCCTTAAAGTATGTCTTATCTTGCTGTTATCTATGCTGTTATGCATATGCATTGATTTTTTTTTACTTTTGGTTATAGAATTTTTCACTTCTAGAGTTTACATTGGTTTCTTTTTATGGTTTTGAGTTCTCTCACAAAATACTCAGCCTTGTTTCCTATTGTCTAAAACACAATAATAATATAAGAAAATTTCTTTTAGAATTGTTGTCTAACAACTCTCATAGTGAGGCTCTTGTGTTATCTATTTAAATACTTTTGCTTCTTGTGACTTTAATTCATGTTCCCTTATCTTCCCATGAACTTGAATTTTAAAATTTCTGGGGCACCCAGATGGCTCAGTCGGTTGAGGTCTGATTTTGGCTCAGGTCATGATCTCACAGTCCGTGAGTTTGAGCCCCGCGTCGGGCTCTGTGCTGACAGCCAGCTCAGCCTGGAGCCTGTTTCAGTCTGTGACTCCCTCTCTCTCTGACCCTCCCCTGTTCATGCTCTCTCTCTCTCTCTCTCTCAGAAATAAATTAAAAAAAAAACATTAAAAAAAATTAAAATTTCTAAGAAATTATGTCACGTTTATTTGTAAAATTGTTTTTTAGAGCAAGTTGCAGCCTATTCTATGATCAGTTACCTGGATTACATTTAGTAACGATAATAAGGGTAAGCCTTTAAAGTCTGTATCCAGAATGAAGGGGATGTTCACCAGGCCTTCTCCTTGTTGTTATAGTGTGTGTCTTTGAATTTGTTGACTGTCAGAAGGCGTTCAGTCTCTTAGCCACCTCTCTGGAACTGGCAAATGCCCCTAGGGCAGAGTGGTTCCAAATTCCAGTCTTATCTTTTTGCATTCACATCTTCCCTTGTTTCCATTTCAGTAAATATTTGTTCTGTTGTTAGTTCTCCAGTAGCTTCAAGCAGATTTTTAAAATATATGTCCATCTTGTTCTAAACAGGAAGTGTGATCTAAATTACCTAGTCCTTTATTACTGGAAGTTAAGCCTATCTTCAGATTTCTTGGTATGAGAAATTGGTAATACACATCCCACATTGTTTAATTAAGCTAATTGGGATTTTTGTTTTTTCCTGTAAGCCTTTATATAATTAGCATGAAATTTAGAAGTTCTTTCTTTGTAAGCTTGAATATAGAATTGTGGAATCACTTTTGAAGTTCAGAGAAAGACTTACATTTTATAAGGCCTTTCTGTCTGCGTTACCAGATATCTTTTTGGAAGACTACCATAACTATTATTTTCCAAGATTTTCATTGATAAATTGATTATTGCTGAACTGGAGGACTCAATATATGTGCAAAACACCCAAAAACAGATACAAAATTCATTCTGACCTTAGTAAGACTTGGCAGATAGGCAGATAGTTTTCTGTGATTATGAAATTAACAGAAGAGAAAAGTCTGTAAAAGACTATTGGCAGATGAAACCCAGGAGTTCATAATTTTGAGTCAAGAAGATACCAGAGGGCAATACAGATATATTTGCAATGGAACTATATGTGGAGATGAGGTTGTGTAAACTAATGATGGGAAACCTCATTAAAATGAAGTTGAGAGGTTCAGCAAGGGGAGCTATCATTCCCTACCAATTGTAGACACAAGAGGAAGACGTGGACTTGACCTTGTACCTGGGTGCTACTTTATTATCCCAGCTGGAAGAAGAAACACTGTTGTTGTTGTTGTTGTTTTTTTAAGGTTAACAAGGTAATGGTTGTGCTGATTGAGAAATGGATATCCTGCAATTAGTGAAGTCCTGAAAACTATTTGTAGTAGGTTTTACTGCCAGAAGGGAAAGATTTAAATCATTAACTTTATTTTCTTAAACTGTCCAGATCTTAGTGAATTTTATTTCCATGGGGACTTAACTTCATTTTATTTTTATTTTTAAAGTCTGTTTATTTTGAGAGAGAGATAATGTACACATGCTTGTGCACCTGGGCAGGTGGGGGAGGGGCAGAGAGTTGGAGAGAGAATCCCAAGCAGCTGAGCATTGTCAGCACAGACCCTGACACAGGGCACTAACCCACAAACCATGAGATCATGACCTGAGCTGGAATCAAGAGTCAGTCACTCCACTGACTGAGCCACCCAGGCTCACCTTAACTTCAGTTTTAAAGTAGAAATAGTGAAGGGCACCTGGGTGGCTCAGTCAGTTAAGTGTGTGACTTTGGCTCAGGTCATGATCTCATAGCTTGTGAGTTTAAGCCCCATGTCAGGCTCTGTGCTGACAGCAGTTTGGAGCCTGCTTCGTGTTCTGTGTCTTTCTCTTCCCCTCCGCTGCTCATACTTTGTCTCTGTCAACAGTAAAACAAAATAAACAATAAACAATAAAAAAATAAAATAAAATAGGAATTAGAATATTTGCTGTCAACTAGAAAAGACAATTATTCATTTTATCTTGGAAATCTGTTTCAGTAGTAGTGGGACTAAAGGGTAGCTCTTGGTTTTTATTCTGTAGTTTAAACTTTTAGCTAATTAAAATTAAAATCTTATAATGCCTTTTGGTGGTATCATTAGAAAGTATGAGATCAGTTTATTGTATGTTTCTCTTAAAAATTAATTAGTATCAAAAAGCAGATTCAAAATTATGTGCCTGTTTTATGATCCAGTTAGTTAATTCCCTGACACATGTATACTTTTGACAGAAAAATATTCTGGCAGCTGCTACAAACAGTGCAGTTTTGCACATTTAACGTGAATAAGAAGTAAAGTTCTCTTGAATAGCTTTTTCCTTTCTATTAAAATGTGATTTGACAGGAAACCAAAGTGACTTCAATTTTAGTTTAAAAGTCTTCTTAGGTAACATGCAGACATCACATTAATTTATCAGAAGTGGTATAATACGAGAGAGACTGAGTAGTTTGACGATTGGTTTGTGTATGCTAAAGATCTTTTCTTGTAGTAAGTAAAGGTATTTCATGATAACCCATGACCAGTGGAGATGCTGTTAGGAAAAGATAAATGAAATGGTCTTGAGAAAGATTAAGGAAGCTAAAGGGGGAAGAATTGTTTTGATGAAAACTTTCATTTTTAATTATTTACAATAAGAATACTCTGTCATCATTTTTTTGCTTCTAGACAAACATTTATTTACTTTCATAATCCTGTATCGGTGCTTTTGGGGATAGCTGAGGTGATTTAGTTTCTGTTCATAGCACAGTGCAAACACATAGGTGATTATCATTTATGTGTGGACTTATTTCTCATCTGAGTCAACAGCATGAGTACAGCTTACCTTGTGTCAAATGAAAGACCCTTTGTAGCATTAATCACAAACATAGTTACTTGTTTAAGGTCATCTTTGTGAACATTATAATTTTATCCAGCCATTAATCAAGTTACATATGGTTTTCCCCTGATTTCACAGTGTGGATTTTGTACTAGGATCCTTCTTTGAAGTTTACCCCAGTAGCTTCAGGAACTGTCTGTGGTTTGTGAATCCAAGAGATCCTAAACTGGAAAAGTTGGTAGTTTTAGTTAGGTCAGTACTTGAAGATGTGACATTGATGGTCATATAAGTTTAGTGTGGAAGTAAAGAAAATTTGTTAAGGTATGATTCAACTTTGTTCTTTTTGTTTTATAAACAATTAAAAAATCTGAAAATTGGGCTTTGTTATAGAAATGATAGTTAAATAACAAGAAATGATAAAAAGAATGTAAAACTGAAGGAGTTTACCTCATCACTAACCAAGTTCATTTCTCTGTGCAGGTATAATTTGACATCCTGAGAGTTTGTCTTAGCAAGAAGGAAGTGGAAAATACTCTTGAAAAGAAAACTAAGACAATAAGGAAGCCAGAACTGACTTTTACATGGTGATCTGCTCACTTACCAGTATGGACACTTTTCCCACCATATTTCCTCCTGGTGGAGACAGTGGACTGACAAATTCTCAATCTGAGTTCCAAAAAATGTTAACTGATGAAAGGTTACGATGTGAACATCATAAAACTAACTATCAGACTCTTAAAGTTGAACACACAAGGTAAATTGCTTAAATTTGGAGGTGAGGGGCTTTATTAACAATTTTTTTTTGGTCTGAATTTGCTCTGGAACATACAGTATAGTTTTGTTAGTTTGTAGTACGTAGATTTAAAACTTCTTTTTAACACAGTAAGATTTTCACTTTAAAATTACTTAATTCAAAACTAAGCATAATCTTAAGTGTGTTATGAATTGATAAAAGTCTTGCTTTGAAAGTAGCAAGACCTAGAAAATTAAATGTTACCTAGGTGGCTAAGTGTGTTTTTCCCCTGGCAAGTAAAATTGTATTTATTTTGAGAGAGAGAGAGTGTGGTGGGGGAGGGCAGAGAGAGAGGAGAGAGAAAGTGGGAGAGAGAGAATCCCAAGCAGGCTCCACACTGTCCGTGCAGAGCATGACATAGAGTTCAAACCTACGAACCCACAAACTGTGAGATTATATCCTGAGCTGAAATCAAGAGTCAAATGCTTAACCAACTGAGCCACCCAGGCACCCCTCAAGTACAATTGTATTTATAAACTACAGTATTAATAATTAAGTGAAACTCTGTAAAGAAAAGATGTTTGTGAATTTAATGGAATAAATGATACTGGTCTTGTTCTATACTGTTGGTTGATTTTACATTATGTAAGGTCATTAGAAACTAAAGGATATCCTTAAAATTAAGTTCTTTTTTTAAAAATCAGGTTGCAAGATGAGTACATAAAGTCACAAAATGAACTTAAGCGCCTATTAAATGAAAAGCAAACTCACCAAGAAAAATTTCAGCTGCTGCTTGAAGAGCTACGAGGGGAATTAATAGAGAAAACTAAAGACTTAGAAGAAATGAAACTGCAGGTAAGAAGATATATTTTAGTTAGCCCCTCAAGGTCCTTAATAGTTGGACTAAGAATCAAATTGACATGAGACAAATTAATAGAAAATCGAATTTAGTTTTGTAAGTATGCAGAATCCATACACATGGAATTCCAATGACAGGCAACAGGATGCTTATATGACATCTTATATACCAGCTAGGGAGACTGGTAAAGTCTGGGGCTACAAGGGGAAAGAAGATCGTTAGCAGTATGGTGAGAGGAGATGTTTGGAAAACAACGATTGAACTGTTAAGTGGATAAATTTCTTATTCACAGAGGAACCTCTGTTAATAGCTCTCCTCTTGGTATAGGCTCCCCTTTCCAGTTCAATTTAGGCAGTTGAGGGAAAAATAAAGAGCTCTTCCTGAATCTGAAGGGTTTTGATTACTTTTAAGCCAAAATAATCTTCACGCCAAACTGGCCCATTGTCCAGGACTCTGGGTCTGGAGTTCTTTCTTGTCCAGCAAAAAAGTGGGACGCAGGATTAAAAATTCGAGAGAGACTAATGTCTGGGAGGAGACAAGATCCCCACGTTAGGGTTCTTGCTCTGTTTTTATTAGGATCAGAAGGCTTACAAACCTTATGAGCGTGCACAAAGAGATAATGAAATCGTGAACACTTAACTCATGGACATGAGGGAAAGGGGGTTTTGAAGATATGTGGTATTAGGGGTTTGGGTTAATACAAAACAAAATCCTGGCAGAAGGTTGTTTACAGAAGACATGAGGCACCACCTCTGTTTACCTAAACTGGTCTAGGGGACCAGAAAGACTAAGCATGCTACCTCAGGGTGAACAAGTCACCTTTCTTTTGCTATTTAGCTCCACTCCCACATTGGTCTGTAGCCCTATTTATCTGTTTACCTTATTTGGTCCTTCCTGTGAAAACAGCTTTCTGCTATTGTGCTAAATTCGGGGATGTTTCAGCCCTGAATACCTAATTTTATTTACCTCATCTTGGATGTTTTCATCCTGAGATTCCCTATTCCTGTACCTTTGTCCTTTAGTGAGGCCTTTGTGTCTCCCCCCCCCTCCCCCACTTTACCTAAACTTGGGTGTGTACATCCTGTGGCTTTCTAATTCCTTATGCCTTGTTAACACATTGGTGCAAGCTCAGGGAATTCCTAAACTTATTCCACACAGCCCGTCTTGGGGAGGCCTGCCCTTTGTCCCTATGGTACAAAAGTAGTCAGATCTTGGTAAATTTGGTGAGTTCTGCCTATCTTCTTAATGAGTATTTTGCTACATTTCCAGGTGGTATAATTTAATATTCTTTCACATATTCTACAGTGTTAGCTACCGCATAGGGTTTAGCCATGAAACTGTTATTTTATGTAAATTTGTATTAAATTACCTGTTCTGATTTAGGTATTTCACTATTTAGAATAATTAGGGGAAAGGCTGGTTTGAATTGATAAATATTCAGAGTTAAAGAGTATTTTTATTTATTTATTTTCTTTTTTATAATTTTTAAAAATGTTTTATTTATTTAAAACATTAATAATGTTTTTATGAGAGAGAGAGAGAGACAGTGTGAGCAGGGGAGGGTCAGAGAGAGAGAGAGACACAGAATTCAAAACAGGCTCCAGGCTCTGAGCTAGCTGTCAGCACAGAGCCCGTCGCGGGGCTCAAACCCATCAACTGTGAGATCATGACCTGAGCCAAAGTTGGACACTTAACCAACTGAGCCACCCAGGCGCCCCTAAAGAGTATTTTTTAAAGTTTTACTAATTTTTCTTTATTATAACTGAAGCTGAGCTAAAAAAAAAAAAAAGACTGATAGGTTTTTTCGAGGTTTTCTTTTTTATTAAAAATTATTTTTATTATTGAGGTATAGTTCACAAGACTGATAGTTATTTTTAAGAGGCCACTTAAAGGACTATGAAAACAATATGGGCACATAATTTATGTGTGCAATGTAAGATAAATGGTGTTTCTAAAGCAAAAGATAGTTGATACTAAAGTACTGATTATAGTTTTGTTTCTCACTTGTCTAGAAAGTTGACCAAGCTAAATTTAACTATAGCACCAGTCAAATTTACCATAAATTTCAAATTAGTAGATATTAGCAGTGATATTTTCCTATATTGATTTAATCTCTAAATGGCACCAACTATGTATCTCTGCTTATCAAGTGCTTGGTACAAATAACAAGGTATTTTTAATACTGGAATTTTAGGTTGATAGAGTAAAAAGCTGTCTTTCATCTAGTATGGGGCATATCACCCAATTCATGGATTTCTTGGACAGCAGTGTTAGAGGTTGGTTATTCAGTATCTTCTTGAAATCTTCCATTGTTGGAAACACCACCACTGAGCTTGGGTTGGAGTCTCTCCTGTTTTTTAAATATTCAGGACATTTAAACAAATAAAAACCTCAGAAATAGGAGTTGAGTAGGGAAATGTAATTTAAGCTATAAAATTGGTGCATTAATTTGTTTTGCAAAAATTCAGAGACCTATGTAAATGAGAATCAGTGAACACTGAACCCAAGGAGTTCAAAGTATTCTTCAGGCATTGCAGAGATCATCACTTTCTTCAGAGTAACATCTAGACATACTTATTTGTACCAAGTACGTGCAAACAATAAACTGAAGACTGGAGTGTTTATATTAATATTGGATAAAATAGACTTCAAGACAAAAAGATGTCACTTAAGATAAAAAGTTTATTTTTATAATAAAAAATGGGTCAGTTCACCAATGAGATGATGACCTTTAATAAACAGTTGTTTTTTATGCCTTTGTTTTGTCATGTGAAGAGGGTAAAAGTTGTTAACAGTTGGCTATGAAGACTAATGAGATAACATGTAGACTTTTAGTACAATGTCTGACACAGTAGAAACTCCTAAATGATGGCCATTTTTATTCTATTTGAATGCAGGTTCCGTAGGGCAGGAGCATTTTTCATGTGTTCCCAGTGCTCAAGTATATTTATATTTGTATTTATATATTTTATAGTAGCAAATATTTGTTGAATGAATGACGAGTAAATAGAACAAATGAGTGAATTGAAAATGTTGTTCTGTTCATATAGAATACAGTGTTCTTCTCTCATATGTACCTAAAGCTTAAGCATCTTAGAGTTGATAATGATCTCATTTTTTCCTGTCATGAGTTAAATTGTGTCCACCAAAAAGGTATGTTGAACTTCTAATGCTCAGTACTTCAGAACGTGACCTTATTTGAAAATAGCCTTTGCAGATGTAATTAGTCAAGATGGGGTCATATTGAAGGATAATGGGTCCTTAATCCAATATGACTGGTGTCCTTAGAAGAAGTAGAGAACAGATGCAAAGACAGAAACACATGGGTGAGGGGCAGGAGGGGAGTAGGGAGAATGTCCTGTAGTGACAGAAGCAGAGATCCAAGTGCTGCGGCTGCCAAGGAATGGCCAGGATCACCAGCACACTGCCAGGAGCTAGAAAGAGGCAAAGAAGGATCCTTCCCTACAGTTTTCAAAGGGAGTGTGGCCTTGCTGACAACTTGATTTTGGACTTCTAGCCTGTAAGACAAATTCTGTTGTTTTAAGATACGTATTTGTGGTATTTTGTTATGGTAGCTCTGGGAAACTAACACACTGTCCAAAGCAGAATTCCTTTTTGGAACATTTGTGACACAGGGATTTTTATTCCCTGCTTCATTGCTTTCAATGCAAGAGAACCCAGTGAATGTTTAAAGTGATCCAGTTCCATTTATGTATTGGAATATGTTAAATATTTCCCCTCTCATACTGAAATGAAATCATCTTCCCTGTTGTCTCTCCCTTGGTTGTTGTACTATTCCTTGGATCTACACAAAGTAACTTAGGACATTTCTCCATAACTTCCCAGATGTTTGCTGACAAATATAATTTATCTGGTAAAGTCTCTCTTTTTCAAAATAAACATAACTGGTTTCTATATGATATGTATCTGGTAAAAATAAGCTAAGTAAAGAGAGATCTCTCTCTCTATTTATATACACATGTTGAAGCAATGTAGCTATTTGCTTTATGGATGTTTGCACTTTGTACAAATTGCCAGTTGAATAAAATCAATTCCACAAAGTAGAATCAGTAAGAAACATTTTAATAAATGTTTATGAAAGATGATTATTTTCAGAATAAACATGTATTATCTTGTCTACCTGCAAAATGCCTTTTCTGAGTGAAGATTTAATATCCCTTTGGCTTTTATAGAAAAATGATATAAAAGACAGTCAATTAAAGAATATTTCGGTGTCACTTGTATAGTTGCAGTGAATGGGAATAGTAATAGTGTCTGACTTTTAGGATGATTGTAAAGATGGAATGAGACAATGCATAGAGAGTGTTAGTACAGTGCTTTGATATAGTTAAGTGGTTAGAACGTGTTAGCTATTGTTATTCTATTGTTATGTACCATGTTAGCCAAACTTTTTTTTAAATATGAGTTGTTATATTTTCTGATACAAATTTTAAAAGTTACTTTACCAAAAATTTATATGCTTTCTTTATGCTGCCAGGCAATTGAAACTATATAACCCAGTATTTTTCCTACTTTATTTGGCTGCTAGGAAGCTCAGCAAAATTTATTATTCAGTTTGTCATTAACTTGTTAAGACTCTCCGGCACAGCAATATTTGCCTTCTTAAATTAAAACGTTCTTTGAAAAATATTGGTCTGTTTTATATCAGCATGACAAGTGTTGGTGTAATATAGATTTAATATAGGTAATGATACATTTTTGTTAAGTTTCTTTTGAGACAAGTGGTGGCAGTATTCCATTAGAAATCTTAAGACAGCATACTTTCCTCCTAAAATAGCACGTGGAAAATCCTCTAACTCTATGTGTGTTTTGATGGGGAGAGGGGAGGATAACAGATTTTTTTTTTTTTAATTTTTTTTTAATGTTTTATTTATTTCTAGGAGAGAGAGAGAGACAGCGTGAGCAGGGGAGGGTCAGAGAGAGAGGGAGTCNGACTTATTTCACTTAGCATAACACTCTCTAGGTCCATCAATGTTGTTGCAGGTGGAAAGATGTCTTTATTTTACTTTTTTTTTAGACAGTCTTTTTTTTTTAATGTTTTATTTATTTCTAGGAGAGAGAGAGACACAGCTTGAGCAGGGGAGGGTCAGAGAGAGAGGGAGTCACAGACTGAAACAGGCTCCAGGCTCTGAGCTGGCAGTCAGCACAGAGCCCGACGCGAGGCTCGAACCCACGAACCGCGAGATCATGACCCAAGCGAAAGTCGGACGCTTAACCAACTAAGCCACCCAGGCGCCCCCAGATTTTTTTTTTTAAGTGTGTGTGTGTTTGTTTTTTATAAGATTCTTAGGAGGTAACGAAAAAAAATCTTACAAAGACTTTTTATCAGAGACTTTATAGATTATAAGATTCTTGTGTAGTTACCAACTTCAGTGTTCATTTCTCCTTTGTGTAGAACCATAATCCTGCTTGTATTATTTTTCTACTGTATTAAAGATTTTCTTTAACATTTCTTATAGTACAGATCTATTGGTGAGAATTTTTTTGAGCCCTTATACATCTAAAATAATTGATTTTAAAGATATTTTTGCTGAGTATTCATTTCTAGGTTGACTGTTTCCCTCCTTAGTACTTTAAAGATATTGTTCTGTCTTTTCACTGATGTTGTTTTACATAAGAAATTTGCTGTCGTTCTTAGGTTTTGTTCTGTGTATGCAGTGAGCCTTTTTTTTCTTGGCTGCTCTTTAAGATTTTCTCTTTATTGCTAAATTTATTTTTTTTTTAAGTAGGCTCCACGCCCAGTGTGGGGCTTGAACTCACGACTCTGATTTTAAGAATCACATGCTCTACTGACTGAGCCAGCCAGGCCCTCCTCTTTATTGCTGATATTGAGCAATTTGATTGATGTGCCTTTTACTTCAACTTTCTGGTGCTTAGGATTTATTGAGCTTCTTGGGTCTGTGGGGTTACAGTTTTTATCACATATAGAAAATTTTTGTACGTTACTTCTGAAAAAAGTTTTTTCTGCCTTCTTTGATCTCCTTTCACGATTCCATTATTAGGCTACTTAAAGTTTTCCTGTAACTCACTGATGCTCATTTCATTTATTTTCAATCTTTTTGTCTCCTGTTGCATCTTGGATAGATTCTATTGTCATGTCTTCAGGTTCACTGATCTTTTTTCTTCTGTACTATCTAAGCTTCCATTAATCCCATACAGTGTATTTTTCATCTCAGAAATTATACTTTTTAATCTGAGGTCCAATTTTGGACTTTTTTATACCATCCTTATATCTACTTAACATGTTCAGTATTTTTTCTAGCTTTTTGAACATACGTTATTCAGTTATAATTCAGTTTTAATGTTTTTGCTAATTCTAAAATCTGTATCAACTGAGTTGTTTGCTTTTCTTGTTTTCGTGGGTAATGTTTTCCTGCTTCTTTGCATTTCTGATAAAATTTTTTTGGGTGCTAGACATTGTTAATTTCATGTTGAGTGCTAGATAGTTTTGTATTCTGATAAATATTTTTGAGCTTTGTTCTTGGGCACAGTTACTTGAAAGCAGTTTCATCTTTCTAGGTCTTATTTTTAAGATTTTGTTTTGTTTTTTTTGTTACAAATAGTTTATTGTTAAGTTGGTTTCCATATAACACCCAGTGCTCATCCCCACAAGTGCCTTCCTCCATGCGCATCTCCCCCCTCCACCCCCACACCCATCAGTCTTCAGTTTGTTCTCAGCATTCATGTCTTTCATGGTTTGCCTCTCTCCTGCTCCCCCACTATTTCCCCCCTTCTCCCCCTTTGTCCTCCGTTAAGTTCCACCTAATCCTCCTATACGTGCAAACATATGGTATTTGTCCTTCTCTGCCTGACTGATTTTGCTCAGCATAACACCCTCAAGGTCCATCCATGTTGCTACACATGGCCAGATTTCATTCTTTCTCATTGCCAGGTAGTATTCCATCGTATAGATAACCCACATTTTCTTGATCCATTCATCCACTGATAGACACTCAGGCTCTTTCCATGTTTTGACTCTTGTTGAGAGTGCTGCTATGAATATTGAGGTCCATGTGCCCCTATGCATCAGCACTCCTGTATCCCTTGGGTCAAATTCTAGCAGTGCTAATGCTGCGTCCTAGGGGAGTTCTATTGTAAACTTTTGAGCAATCTCCACACTGTATTCCAGATGGGCTGCACCAGTTTACATTCCCACCAACAGTGTAGGAGGGTGCCCGTTTCTCCACATCCTCACCCGCATCTACAGTCCTCTGATTTGCTCATTTTAGCCACTCTGACCGGCATGAGGTGGTATCTCAGTGTGGTTTTGCATTGTATTTCCCTGATGAGGAGGGATGCTGAGCATCGTTTCATGTGTCTGTTGGCCATTTGGATGTCCTCTTTGGAGAAGTGTCTGTTCATATCTTCTGCCCATTTCTTCACTGGGTTGTTTGTTTTTCAGGTGTGGAGTTTGGTGAGTTCTTTATAGATTTTGGATATTATCCCTTTATCTGATATGTCATTTGCAACTATCTTTTCCCATTCCATCGGTTGCCTATTAGTTTTATGGATTGTTTCCTTTGCTGTGCTGAAGCTTTTAATCTTGATGAGGTCCCAGTAGTTCATTTTTGCTCTTGATTCCCTTGCCTTTGGGGATGTGTCAAGTAAGAAATTGCTGTGGTGGATGTCAAGGAGGTTGTTTCCTAATTTCTTCTCTAGGGTTTTGTAGGTTTCCTGTCTCACGTTCAGGTCCTTTATCCATTTTGAGTTTATTTTTGTGTATGGTGTGAGAAAATGATCTAGTTTCATTCTTCTGCATATTGCTGTCCAGTTCTCCCAGCACCATCTGTTAAAGAGGCTTTTTTTCCATTGGATATTCTTTCCTGCTTTGTCAAAGATTAGTTGGCTGTATCCTTTTGGGTCCACTTGTGAGTTCTCAATTCTATTCCATTGGTCTAAGTGTCTGTTTTTGTGCCGATACCATACTGTCTTGATGATGACAGCTTTGTAGTAGAGGCTAAAGTCTGGGATGGTGATGCCTCCTGTTTTGGTTTTCTTCTTCAATATTACCTTGGCTATTTGGGGTCTTTTGTGGTTCCATACAAATTTTAGGATAGTTTGTTCTAGTTTTGAGAAGTATGCTGGTGCAATTTTGATTGGGATTGCATTGAATGTGTAGATTGCTTTGGGTAGTAATGACATTTTAACTACATTTATTCTTCCAACCCATGAGCATGGAATGTTTTTCAATTTCTTTGTGTCTTCTTCAGTTTCCTTCATAAGTTTTCTATAATTTTCATCATACAGATCTCTTATATCCTTGGTTAGGTTTATTCCTAGGTATTTTATGCTTTTTTGTGCAATTGTGAACGGGATCAGTTTCTTGATTTCTCTTTCTTTTGCTTCATTATTGGTGTATAAAAATGCAACCGGTTTCTATATGTTGATTTTGTACCCTGCAACTTGGCGGAATTCTTGGATCAGTTCTAGTAGTCTTCTGGTGGAGTCTGTCAGGTTTTCTATTTAGAGTATCATGTTGTCTGTGAAAAGTGAAAGTTTGACTTCTTCCTTGCGGATTCTGATTCCTTTTATTTCCTTTTGTTGTCTGATGGCTGATGCTAGGACTTCCAGCACTATGTTAAACAACATTGGTGAGAGTGGACATCCCTGTCGTGTTCCTGATCTCAGGGGGAAAGCTCTCAGTTTTTCCCTGTTGAGGATGATGTTAGCTGAGGGCTTCTCATAGTTGGCTTTTATGATGTTGAAGTAAGTTCCTTCTATCCCGATTTTCTCAAAGGTCTTTATTAAGAAGGGATGTTGTATTTTGTCAAATGTGTTTTCTGCATCTATCGACAAGATCATATGGGTTTTATCTTTTCTTTTGTTGATGTGATGTATCATGTTGATTGATTTGCAAATACTGAACCAGCCCTGTAACCTAGGAATGAATCCCACTTGATCTTGGTGGATAATTCTTTTTATGTGTTGTTGGATTTGATTTGCAAGTATCTTGTTGAGGATTTTTGCATCTGTATTCATGAAGGATATTGGTCTGTAGTTCTCTTTTTTTGCTGGATCTCTGTCTGGCTAGGGAATCAGTGATGCTGGCTTCATAAAATGAGTCTGGAAGTTTTCCTTCAATTTCTATTTTTTGGAATAGCTTGGGAAGAATTGGGATTAATTCCGTTTTAAATGTCTGGGAGAATTCCCCAGGGGAGCCATCAGGTCCAGGGCTTTTTTGTTCAGGGATTTTTGATAACTGATTCAATTTCTTCACTAGTTATGGGTTTGTTCAGAATTTCTGTTTTTTC